>NW_014569592.1:29382-30767 GCF_001313835.1 Polistes canadensis
AGATAATAATAATAATTTTTATTTCTATTTAATAATAAAATCATCATCATAAATTTTTTACTACAAATTTTTATTTTTTTTTCCTAATAATTTTCTGTTTAMGCACRTTGTGATAAATCGARAGTCGATGCATTTRRTTGTTAGAAAAATTAATTGGCCGATWATACTGAAATATACCGAATAAATATATGCATATTTTGATCAATGTTTTTTCAATATTATAAATAACAAATATATTTATATATTTATATAAGTGAGCATGWACTCTCTGATAAATCTAATATCATGGAAAATAAAAAGCAGAAAAATATATTTTATTTTGTCTTGTCACGTAAAATGAAAACAAGCTAGTTCATTCTGGTACAAATAATAAAGAGGAAAAAAGACTATTACTTATGATGAACGAGAGTGACAGCTTATATATCCAATTTGTTTATACCCTAACCGGTAGTCCCTGAATAGCTCAGGTGGTAGAGACGATGGCTCTCGACTACTAACGTTCGGTGGATCGAATCCTAGTAGGGTCGGTTGCACTAAGAGGAAGAAAAAAATGCTTCTCAAACTTGAGTAGTAGCATTTACGGAGAGCAGCGTTAGCTCGTTACGCAGCATGCATTAGATTGGTGCAAATAACGAGTATGGAGTTAAAAGGTGGTGTTGTAATTGATGGGCCAGATAATTACGATGCACCTTCTGAAAGTGTGTAAGGTTTCTTCTGCTTCCCGTGTGAGGCCGTCAGGATAAACAAAGTCAGTTGAAAATGGGATGGCACCTGAGGTGTCATCCTTTTTTGTTTTTTTTTCTTAATTTTACAGATAATAATAATAATTATAATTTCTATTTAATAACAAAATCATCATCATAAATTTTGTATTATTAATTGTTTATTTTTTGTTCTAATAATTTTCATTTCGGTTATTCACGTCGTGATAAATCGTAAATTGATGCATTTGATTTTGTTAGAAAAATTATTTGACAAAATGACACGATCACTACATGGATGGGTGACCCGGTTGGAAAATAATCCGTTTACCGTTGACTTTAGATAGAGATAAAATAAAAATAACTCTTTAATTGTATCGAAGTGTTAATAGAAAAATGACATGAACCCCTAAGAGGAAGAAAGAATAAAAAAAAACATATATTTACATAAAATGTTTGATTAAATATTTTTGTATATTTAAATTTTCTTTTTTTTTTTTCTTTTCTAATCGATATATAAAGAAATATATAATCAATTCTTCGTAAGAGATTTATAAATAATTTTTACTCCGACGTGATATATTAAATCTAAATATATATATATATATGCGAATAATAGTTGGTATTATATCTATTAACGATGCGAGAAAAACACTTTTTTTTTTTCTTTATTTTACTCGTTCC
>NW_014569592.1:31217-69098 GCF_001313835.1 Polistes canadensis
ACATTATATATATAATGTATATATATAATGTATATATATAATGTATATATATATAATGTATATATATAATGTATATACTATATACATTTATATAGTATCGTTTGTCGTAGAATGAGGAAAAAAAAGTTCTCTCTCGAGAGAGAGAGAGAGTAGTTTATAAAAGAATTAGTTTTCGGGCCGATACACGTAAAAAGAGAAAGGGAAAGTCAATCGAGTGAAAGAGAGAAAGAGAGAGAGAGAGAGAGAGTCACTAACCTCGATAGTTTTGCCTTTGTTTATTTCGCAAACACTTCTCTTACGTGGCTGAGAGAGTAGTTATGTACGGCCTTAAACCCGTATCCATTGACGACCTTCGATTTCTTTTCCGAGTCATCATTTCCGGTCAGTTCTCTCTCTCTCTCTCTCTCTCTTCTTTCATTGCAATTCGATTTAATTACGATAACATCGATTAATTTAGTTTTTTAATATTTCTATTTGTATTTTTCTTATTTTTCCTACAAAATTTCTCATCATTTTTCAGAAATGACATACGAGTATTATATTTAATATTATTATTGTCATTTTGAAATTGCAACAAAATTCTCAAATAAATATCTCACATCATTTATAAGATATAATTGTATTGAACAAAATACAATCTTGAAATAAATACGAATGATAAATTCAAGACTCTATAACACGATAGGTCTGAATTTTTGGTAGTAGTCACACCCCTCGTAATCATCCTTAGGGATTCGCAAAGGGGGAAGTATAAAGAAAATGGAGTCAGGAACATGGAGCAAGCTTCGATGATGTATTTCGTTCGAAGGCGTGGTGAAATAAAAATAAAATATGTCACCTTCTACAAAGAAAAAAAAAAATAAAGTAAAGTAAAGTTAAAATAAAGTATTAAAAAAAAGTAAATGAGAGAGAAGAGATGGAGAGTAAAGAAAATGAAAAAAAAAAAAGAAAAAAAAAAGAAAATAAGAAACTAGTCACACAAACGGGGATACTAGACGTCAACCGGCTTCTCTAAGCGTTTCTAACGTTTCGTATCGATCGCCTTTTACGTTAACGATAAAAATGATGATATAAATCACGTGCTATGTAAGAGACAGGAACAAAATAAGGAAACAAAAAAAAAAGAAAACAAAACTACGACACAATGAGACGGTAAATTAAGCGCTCGTTTCGATTATAACGAGCAAAGTTAGAGATCCTTAGAACCGTTCTTTCGAGGAAAGGAATACGTAGAGATAGAGAAAGAGAATGAAAGAATACATACGATAATGACGTTCTATACGAACGTATATAGTTTCTGAATATGTATATGTGTATATGTGTGTATACATGGGTCCAGTGGATTACAAGGAAACGACACGAAGTAGTGACGTTTAAATTAAAACGCGCTCACGACTACGATCTTTCTTAATTCGAGATCAATAGAGGAAATGTGAAAGTTGTCAGGTTGAATTGTAAGGAAGTGAGAGCAATACAGGACGCATACGTTTATGAAGTGCGACATTATATGCGTCGTTAGTTAAAGTATCGTGGGTGGAACGAATGTTATCTTAAAAACGTTTAAATTCGATAATAGAAAAGATATTATGATAATTTAATTTATTGATACTACTCTTGTATAGAACTATAATATTCACATAAGTTTCACAGGGAATTTTGTGGACGGTTATTAAATATTTATATATATATAATATTATTAATAACTTTTAATGATAAGGGTTCATAGGGAACTTGGACATAAAAAAGAAGTAGAACTTAATTTAACTAAGTTGATATTATAAATATTATTAATAATATTATTACATACAGTAATATTATTAATAACCGTCCAAAATTCCCTGTGAAACTTATGTGAATATTATGATAATATTGAAAGTTAAAACGATCTTACTAATTTTATATTATTTTTATTTATTAAATTAATATCGTGATACACACTTTTTTTATTTTTTATGTGTATATATATAATATATACGTTTGGTAATAAAATATTATATTATTTGTAGATAAAATTTGATAGAAAATGTATTATTGTTAATGTGTAATACAAGGATTGGATTGAAAAATTTTGAGTCCTTCTCATCTTTTTCTATTTACATTTCAAATTGTTATAGTTCGATCGTATGAAAAGAAATTTTTGTTCTATGCTAACGATCTGAACTTTTCCACAACCAACATGCGTAAAATTATTTGCAAATTTTTATATACGACGATTAATTAATTATATATCGCAATTAACATTTATATTATTGTAACATTAATTATATTTTAATATTTGATAAGAGGTGTTTACGAGTTTACCATCGAATTAGTATAAAGATCTTAAATTGTAATATTATATTATATCTTTCGTGCACGATCAGCTGTGTTATTCGAATTTGATCTAAGCGCAATCTTGAATGTGAATAATAAAAAAAAAAAAGAAAAAAAGGAAAATAATGCGAAAGAGAAAAATTGCGAAGGAAAAAAAATATACAAGAAATAATTTTCGTCATCATCAGCATCTTTCGTATACACGTTTTTATATATATATATATGTGCGTGTACGTATATATGCTAGTGTAACTTCGCAAGAAAAACGAAAATTTGTTTAAGAATAAATGTTTATGATACGTTAGCGTTTATTCTGTTCCGTAATTCAGTAGATTTAGTTTAGTAAAGATTACTCGTTATCTCCCGACTAAAAATAATTCATTTTTAATTGAATGTATATAAAGTTATTTACGTGTCATACTATCTGACAATTTGTTTACGCGATTTCTATGAATCAAACTAATAAATATATACTTATATTGTATTATCTTATCGGTCACAATTAACTCTCGTTCGGATTTAATCTATAGAAATTTGAACGTCACCAATTTAATGGTATTTATTTCTAAATTGAAATATTTTTTGTCACATATATACACATGTATAATATATATATTAACAAATTTTTCCCTCAAATATTTAAACTCTCATATTTCGTCATAAAAATTCTTCCGTTAGAGTAATTAAAGATAATGAACATTTATTTGGATTTTTATCAAGTTGTTGATGTTAATATTATCTGATAATATGTTTACGAAATAGCGAATAATTTATTAAATATAATCATTATTTTATCAACTATAATCAACTGCTATTAGAATCTCGATTAATGAAGAAAATATATTGTGAACGATAATAAAAAAAAATTTATTTATTATTCATTAGCATCGCGAAAACTATCCTATATACGTTGTATAATACGTTTATAATGTATATTATAAATATATATAATAAAAATTGATATAAGAAAGAAACGAAAATTGTCTCGGAGATGCAGTTAAAACGGTCCCGATTGGCAATCGCTTCTGGCCAATCTCATCCGGTTTACCTGCGTGCATTTACCTGCATCGTTATAATACTCTTTACGGCTGCGTGTCTTTACCTTGGCCTTTAAGATTCCCAGAAGAATCTCAACTTCGATTTATAGATTCGCACAATTCGATTTTCTATATAAAAGGTATGGTTATTATATTTTAAAACAAAATAAATTATCTTTATAATAGGAGAGGGGATTCGGATAATTGTGTATTAGTCGTGTCATCGTATATAATTAATTTCTAAAATTTCAAAACATAGAAACAAGAATTTGAAAACATCCAAAGTTTTCCATAAACTCGTATATAATCATTATTGATATTTTAGTTTTGATTCATGTTTAACGATAAAATTAAAAATCAATCAAACGTTGATGAAACCTATTGAAACCTGTTGGATATAATTATGGGATAGAATAATTAAAAGTTATTTAGCAACGATGGAATTACTTCGAGCAAAAATTTGAAGAATATTGGTAGATGCATCGTGATTCATCAGAATGATAACAAACGTAAAGATTTCAAAATACTAATTTCATATTCAAAATGATAATTATGGTAAATGATATAAAACAATAATGAAAAAACAATTTTCTATCAGTCGAAATTTATGATAAATTTAAACGGAAGAGATGATTAACAGTAAAGTTAACTTTCTATAAATTTTTCATAGGTTTATACAAAAAAAAAATCAATTCATTCTTCGAATATATAATATAATTGGTTCACGTTTATTACGTTTAATAAATTTTGCTTTCTAATTATTATTTTATTATTACGACGCATTAATGAATAATATATATACGTGATAGAGTTTTATTAGTATACAAAAGAGAAAGATGTGTAATTATTACAAATAATTATGGGAAAATGATTGAAAGCACTGTTCCGAGATTAGATAGGGGGAGAACTTTGGGTTATTACATGTAACATACGGGCATATGAGGGTTCTCCATTCCAACGCTTACCAATGGGGGGTGGTGTTTTCAACCCCGAAGAGATTCTCATGAAGCTAAATATATCGACAAATGGGGAATCAGTTCAATTTCATGGTGGCCGTGTTACGCGTGTCGTTTGGATATTATCATCTTGACCCATGCGGGTTCTTTCTTTCTTTCTTTCTTTCTTCTTTTTCTTTTTTTCTTTCTCTCTCTTTTGTGAGAAATCCATCTGATGAGCTAGTCACGAACGATTCATGAATAACTTTCGATAGCCAAAATTAACTCGATGTCTCATCACAATTAATTTGATAACTTTATAAATATAACATTGTTCGTGAATTTACCATGTAAACATAATATAAAAATGTACACCAATGCAAAAATAAATTATTTTCTATTGATATTTATTTTTTCGCATAGTAATTAATTAATATTTTTATACGACCCTATATCTAAACTAAATAATTATAAATGCAAATAAATAAACGTCATTTTTAGATCTATCAAATTAATTTCTTTCAACATACGTACAATCAACAAGAACAAAACACACGCAAACACACACGAGTAAATAAATAATAAATCAAAGATAATGTAAGACCCCTTTGGATTAAACAATAAAAATGACTCGTAGGTGTGATCATAATAACAATAATAACAATAATAATAATAATAATGATTATCGGTTCTCTCATTGATCGTTTAAGAAAGTGTCGATCTTACGTACGATTGGAAAAGTTCAACAGAACATAGACGACGACGAGGTTGTTGGTGTGTGTCTTGTTCTCTGGGCGACTCAACACACAACAACCTCGATTATAGAAAGGAATTAGAAGGGATCGGTGTGTATGAGGCGTCGGGGTCGACGGCTAGAAAAGAAGAGGTCGTCGTATTGTTACGAATCGTCCGATTCAAACGAGTACGATGCTTGTCCACGATACACACCGATGTGTAAGAGGCACAATGATCATAATAATGTCCACCAATTACCACCGCTTTGGATCAGAAGAAGAAAGAGAAAGAGAAAGAGAGAGAGAGAGAGAGAGAGAAGGAAAGAAAAAAAAAAAGGTAGAAGAGAAGAAGGGTCAAAGAGGGAAGAAGAGGGGTGGTGATGGTGTTGGTGGTGGTGGTGGTGGTGAGGAGGGCAAAGGCTGGACTTCATTCACGCTTGGATCTTTTCATTCGAACGGATCGTTCGTGGTGCTCTCTGTTATGCTTGAGAACGATGCACAACCAACCATTGACATTTCTATGCAATACTTTTTTCTTGCTTTAGTTTTTATATTTCTTCGTCGTTTAAAAAAAAAGATGTAACCGTATTGGAGGGAAAGTTAAAACGGATGAGAGAATGATTAATTAGATATGGAAATTAAATTGTAATTGTAACGTTTAAATATAAAGTTGTCTAATGAAAGAGAAAAAAAAAAAGATGAAATGCAATTGGTAAGGTAAGTTAATAGAGATGGAGATGGTCAATGATCCTTTATACGTTTAATGATTGAAAATTTATGATTAATACATATTTATATTTAATAATCAATAATAGATAAACAAAAACCACGTTAATACATTATCATTTTATCTTTCTCTCTGCTGACATATTTTATTTCTTTTCTTTATTATTCATTCATCCAATTGCATATTAGTAATCGTGAAGTTTTCTGCCATAGGGAAAAATCCCCAAGCTCCATTAGAGTATAAGTATATTTCTTTTTGCCAAAAGTTAGGTGTTACGTACCGATTTGACCAATGAAATTAAACTAGAAACAAGTTTGCAAGCCACAGTATAGTATAACAGAGTAATATAGAATAGAATATATAAAACGATTTGAAAACCGAAGGGTTCTTCTATGGGCGCGCGAAGGCAGTTACAGCTCCAGCTCGGCGAGTAAGTTGGTCCGAAAAAGGGGGAAGCTTTTTCCGATTGGTTGTTGGAAAGGATGCTGCGTTGCCGGTTTGCGTCTGGATGCTTCGTAATCCGTAAGACAGGAGAGTGAGAGAGATAGAATGAGAAAGAGGGAACGATAAAATGAGGGGTATAGCGGCACGCCTCACGATTGGTCGGTATCAGCTGTGCTGCGTCCCGGGAAACCCTCCCACCAATCGGGCTTCCGAACGTTCCCCCCTCCCCACCGCCCCACTCTTCTCCTCTCATTGGACGAGTTGCGCGACGCAACGCCAGGAGCGGCGGACGTCCTACTCGGCAGTATACAATCGGGCGTCTAACGAGGAACATCTCCTCGACGAAAGAATATAACAGAATAATTTAGTAAGTGAGGCAAAAGTCTGACCGGCTTGTTGCAATATAATTATTTATTTATTTTTTTTTTCTTCTTCTTCTCTCGTTATATTAATCATTACGCACACTGTATTATTATTAATATTATTATTAATTATTATTATCATCATATCGTTATTATTATTATTGTTATAATAATTAATATTATTATTTTAATACTTTTTTTTGTTTTTAAATAACCAACAAAAAATCGCTGAACAAATTAAAAGAGACATTATCGTCGACTTGTTGTTGTCGTGCACGTTCGTATCCCCTCGTTGATTTATCTTTTTTTTTTTTTTATTATACTGTTAAATTATCGAAATCTATATCGTTTACTTTATCTATTTTATTCTATTCAAGAAGAGAAAAAGGGTATGAGATAAACATTTAAAAAGAAGAAAATAAAAGAGGAACGAGTAAAATAAAGAAAAAAAAAAAGTGTTTTTCTCGCATCGTTAATAGATATAATACCAACTATTATTCGCATATATATATATATATATTTACGTATACGTGCCTGTTGTTTTACATCTAACACAACACAACGACGAAGAAGAGAGAAAGAGAGACACTTTTAGTTAAGCGAAGAAGAAGAATTTTAACTTCGAATTTCTTACGATATAAAATCGAAGGACGTTCGGAAGAGTATAATAGTAGTAGTAGTAGTAATAGTAGTTGGGTCGTAGAGAGAACATTTCGATAATTGTTATTTCGTTTTGAAAACGAAACTTTTAAAGGATACGAAGGATAAACTATTAATTTCTGTGGTGATATACGCGAATCGCGAATATATAGATATATATCAACGAAAATACTTTTCTTTTCTCTTTTTTTTTTTTTTTCTTGTCTTCCTTATTTCCTTCCTTCCTTTATTTTTTTGTTCTCTTCTTTTTTGTTTAAACATTACTTACTTTCTTTCTTTCCCCCTTCTTAAAGGAAAAAAGAAAAAAGAAAAAAAAAACTTCTATTTTCGTTCGCGCGTTATACTTACTACTACACATCGCGATATATAATAACTTGTCTTCTTCTTCTTCTTCCCCCCCCCCTCATCCACCGTGTACTTTTAACGTGTTGTGTTTTCTACGTAAATAATACATTCGACGAGACGAGGACGCTTAACGTTAAATTGTGTGCCAGTTTAATTGATATTATTAACAAAAAAATTAAAAAAAAAAATATATATATATATATAGATATATGTATATATATATGTATATATATTTTTAATTAAAAAAAAAAAAAAAAATTTAATTTTTCTGATCTTCGTTTTTTGTGCTCTTTTGAAGTTTTTCGTTGACTACGAAGAGAGAATTACGACGAGGAAGAGAAAGAACGAGAGTTTCTCTTTGGTCTTTATTTTCTAAATAGCAAAAGACAAAGAGACAAGGAAGAAGAAGAAGAAGAAACAAAGATTAGAGAAACTGAAGAACACTAGTTCTTTTTTTCCTAAAAAGTGCAGAAAAATTGGGGAAGAAGAAAAAGACACATTGAACGGATACGTAGTGTTTTTGTGCATCAATAACAAAAAAAGGAAGAAAAAAAAACAACAACGGAAAGAAAAGAAAGGACAGAGAGGAGAGGAGAGAAGAGGAGAGAAGAGAATATTAAATAAACTTATAGAAGAGAAGAAAATCTGAAGGAACATGTCGACCGCCGTCATGACTACGTCCATGTTCGAATGCAGCGAGTCTCTTTTTAAGGTAATACCAATAATAACACACTTATTATATATACTTATATACACCTAATTTATATTTTTACACGATAGAGATACGTTCCCAAAGAATACGTGTTTTTAAAAATATATATATATATTAATAATAATAATTTTTGTGTTTAATCTCAAATGGGGGATGATTATCATGGTTGAAGGAACACATTTTGTTTCTTATAAATTTGGATTATAAATCGTGTAAAAAAATACAAATCTATATATTTAGTTGTACTTTTATATATATATATATATAAAGTATATATATATATAATATATAAAATACTATATATATATATATATATAAAGTTTTTCTTTATCGTTAGTATTCTTATAATATAAAATGTAACTTTTATTATAATGTTTATTTGTAAAGAATTCGTGTCCTTCGAATAATCCACTAGCATCTTCTTTCTTAAAGAAAGAATGAAAGAAAAATAGAGTGGGAGAGAGTAAGAAAGAAAGAGAAAGAGAGACTCTGTTGGAGAACCGGAAAGGATCAGAAAAGAAAAAGATTTAGAGTGAAGAAAAAGATGGTTGGTTGGGTTGGATAGGTTGGATAGGTTGGATAGATGGATGTGTATAATAGTAAGGTTAGAAAGAGTGAGAGGAAGAAAAAGAGAATAAAAAGGTACGTCGTCGTTTGAGAGAGAAGACTACTACTCTCTTCGAGACGTAAATAAAAGTATACGAGAAACCTATACGGACGACTCTCACCTTAACGAAACACACAACGTGGAACGTTCTCTCTTCAGTTTCTCCTTGGAAGTTTCTCTCGGTGGGTTCTCTTTTGCTCATTCGAGTACCGTTTTTACGATGAGACATTTCGTGATGGCCCACCACTTTTTCTTTTTTTCTTTTTTTTTTTTTTATTCTCTCTTTCTCTTTCTCTAGCGCGTTGTTTTTACGATACACAATATTTTCTTTATATTTATTTATTTATTTAAATAATTTAATATATATATTTTTTTATAATATATATATAGAGTATATACTTTTATTTTTTATCGATTAGGAATTGTTGATAAAGGAGGAGGTGGGAAGGGGGAATTTTAGAATTATACGTACCTTAATATTTATTTTGCTTTTACACGAGATTTTTATTTCGTAAATATTTTCTAATGTTAAATTTATTTATTTATTTATTTATTTATTTATTACGAATTAGAAATTGTGGTTTAGGTATTATTTGAAATTTTATTTTAATATATATCCCATATTATTTCGTTTATATATTATATCGTAAGATTAATGAAAGTTTGTTAAATTAAACGTATCATTTTTATGATACAATTGTTTCTGATAGCTCGCAATTTTTCTTTGTTCGATTTATTTTTGATAATACGTAATTTATCGCATTAAAAAACAACGTGAAATACATGTCAAACATAGAAAGGGGGTTAGGGGAGGTAGGGGGAGTTTGCGCGCGTTTACATATCGATAAATATGACAAGATTATAAGTGGAGGGGTTAGGGGGAGGAGAGGTACATGTCCGATATTTTATTTCAAAACTGAAAGAAGAACCAGTAAATCATTAAACAATGTTTTCTAATTGATGTGAAATTAGTGTTCGTATTTTTACATTGCTTTTATCGATATTTAAAAGAAAGAGGAAAAATCAAATATCGATTTCAATGAATTTTTTCGATTTGAAATTTATTAATAAGATGATCGATAAAAATTATTTTATGAAAGAAGATAACAATTTATCTTTATTTGATTACAATATTAAAGATTATTCGTATAACTCGAGTTAAATATAAAATTTCGAATGTTCTCGTGTATATATCTACGATTAGTAAGATTGTTTTTCGAAATTTCTGAGAAATCGAATTAACAGAAGGTGAAGAGGTTGGTAAGAAGATAGGATAGTGAGAGGGTAAGAGAGGTGTATTTAAAGGAAACAAAATAAAACAAACGTTCTTCTTCGCAACGATCGTTCTCGTTAAAAAAAAAAAAAAAATGACTACCTCGTACTTTCGTGACATTTTATTTATACACATATATTTCTACAAACACTTTCCTATTTTCTTCTTCTTTTTTTTTTTTTTTTTCGTTTAAACCCCGCAGCAATCCACCCCTTCTTCTTTCGTTGTATCCTACCTCAACACTTAACAACAACAACAAAAATAAACTACAAAAAGCTTCTAAAACAATTAATACAAATTTTGTTCGTACTTCTTAAAATCTGTACGTTAAACAAAATTATTATTCCCGATAATAAACCTTTTCGTGATTGTGTAATAATTAAATATAGATTTAACGATTTTCGATGATTATTATGTTATTTTTTTTTTTTTGCTTTTATTTGTTACACATATATATATATAATATATGTTTTTGAATCAAATCGTTCTTGCCTTTCTTGCGTTTCCCAACAACGTGTGTTTACATTTTTTCCATGTGCACTTTTATGTATAAGCTTATACAGCATATATATATATATATATATATATATATATATATACACGTACAACATACACATTATTATATAGAAGGATAGGAACGGGCTTAGAAAGATAGGTATCTTGTTAAAGGAGGGATAGAAAACTTTGTTGGCACTTGTAGAGAGCCAACGGACCATGACTATAGTCTACGCTCGAAGAAGAAGAAGAAATCGACGATCGGTGTGAGACTCAATAAAATAAAGAGAGAGAAAAAAAATACAAGTTAACTCGATACATAAATATGCATACACAACATAGATACACACACAAGTGTGTTACTACTAAATATATATATATATATATATATATACATTTTATTATTATTACACGTTTCTTTACTTTTTTCTTTTTTTTTCCTTATAGCAAAGTTCATAAATAAAATTAAAAAATATTATTATACACTTCTCTTGCGAGTTATCACAAGGTTTCTTTTTTTTTTTTTTAATAGCAAAGTTCATAAAAGATAATATATAAAAATATATATATATATATATATATATAGATTTAGTTTTATTTTCATGAATTTTTTTCGTATGTGTGTGTAGAAAATAATACAAAATAATATGAAATAAAATAACGAAGTAGTAGTAGTATTAGTAGTTATCGAATCGTCTGTAATACGTAACGCAAATTATCCGGATATTCTTTGTGTCGTGTTATACACACACACACACACATTAAAAACCGATTATTTCTTTTCGTACGGTTAGTTCATTCGTTTATTCGTTATATTATTGTTAAGAAGAATAAACGTGGTGCGTTCGTTCGTTGGTTGGTTCGTGCTTTCCGAGAGAGCCAATATTTCCGTGACATAATTTCATGGTCGCAGGAAATCGAGGACATTCGTTTTTCCACGTGAGAACGTACGAAAGTTACCTTCTAGAAGGCTTTTTTTTTTATTTATCTTCTCCTCTCTCTCTCTCTATCTTTTTTTTTTAACTATCATCATCATTGAGTATATAAACGTATATATTACTTTAATAAATTAATTTAATTTCTCGTAATGCGTTAATGTGTTAAAACGTGTATATATGTATGTATGCACACACGTGTGTGTGTGTGTGTATGTAAGCGAGGAAATTTACACGACGGCTTTCCCTTTCTCGCGAGTTGTTCCTCTTGCTATCGTTTCTTTTTCATTCAGCGTAACGCACGAAAGTCCTCAGTTACTGGAACACACTGAAAACACACCACCATATATATCGGGTACACCACCACCACCACCACCAATAATATTATTCCCCTTATTATATTCACATCGAGTGTTCCAACATTATACTATCAGCAGGACGTATCGTTTTCGTTCTCGAAGATTTATCGTTAGTTAGTCGTTAACTCGTTATTATTATTATTATTAATATTATTACTCATACGTCTTTATTTATATCTTTCTTTCTTTCTATTTTTTTTTTCTTGCTCTTTCCTTCTTTCTTTTCTTATTTACTTACTTACTTACTTACTTACCTTCTTAACTCTCATTTCAACAGTTGAAACGACTTCCGGTTTTTAAGTCTCTTTTTTTTTTCTTCCCCCTTTCTGAAAGAGAACATGCTTATCATTTCCCGTCTTTTTTATTATTATTTGCTCTCGTCGAAATCGTTGGTTTTTTTTTTTTTTTAAAGTCTCCAAGTGAAATAATATAAGAGAGAAATTTATTATTGTTATATTGATATGTGTGAAAGATTTTTCATTTTCTCTTACTGTGTTTTAATAATAATTATATTTTAGATTTGGTTGATATTATTTTGTGTATTATTTCTTTTCTATATAATGTGAAGATAAATTAAGAGAGAAGAGAGGGTATTTAATTACTGTGAAATATTAGTCATAAGAACAGAATAATATATAAGATTTTAATTGAGGGAAAAACAGAAGATTTTTATTTAGGGACCAATGTGAAAAAGTGGGTCACGTTTATAAAGATGTATTGTACAAATGAATATAATTATAACAAATTTTATCTTGATTGGGACAACAATAGTATGAATTGTTTAGAAATTACACGCGCGCATACACAAATGAATGTCTTTGTATTAATAATAATAATAATTATTAGTATTAGTACAAATATATCAATTCGAATATTTATAATATAATTTTATACAATTATAATTTAATATAGTAATTATTTATTATTTTTATTTCTCATGAAGAAATAATTACAAATCATCGATAAGTTACTTTCTTTTTTTTTTTTTTTCTTTTTTGACATTATATTTCTTTTCTTCAAAATGCCAAATGCCGCACAACGATCATTATGAGAAACGTTCTTAATGTATAACCTGGCCAATGTTATGTACGCACATCGAGACACTTTCATCGGCAATTTCTCCGGTTTCGAAACTCCATTCGTTCGTTTGTTCGTTCGTTCGTTCATCCGTTTAGGATACTTTCGACTTTCGTGTTGAAAGGTGGTATGCGAACTTGTTTTGTTTTTACATTGTCGAAAAATATTCTCTTTCTCTCGAAGAAAAATAAATCAATATATAAATACAACACTTAATGCGAAAAGTAGTATTTGAATAGATGCCGTTTCCCGCCAACTCGATGAAATGTTGTCACGTGATACCTCGATCAAAGATGGCGGACGACGGGGAAAGCCCGCGAAATAAAAAATTGGTTTTTCTTTCTCTCTCTCGTAATTTTCATTGAAAATGTAGACAATTATCATCGATTGTTATTATCACATTATAATCGTTGATCGCAAAACAACATTTATACGTTTTAAAGATATTCGGAAATTCTACCTACGCGCTTTTATATTCGCATTTTGTTCTTACGTAAATCGCGTGAGATTATTTTCCCGCCGGTATATTTTCGTAGCGAGAGGGAAAATACCTAAGATGATGATGACGTACGCGTGTAGCTTCTATTGAAAGAAAAGAAGAAAGATAAAAAAATCAAAAAGATATAGAAATGAAAAGAGAGAGAGAGAGAGAGTTTGATTTGCTTGCTAATATTATTAGAGATCTGAAATACTTAAGTGAACGAGTAAATAAATAAATAAACAAATGTACAAGACCTCGATAAAACATAAGAGAAAAAAAAACTTAATCAGAAATTTCTAATAATATATAAGGTGTCCAAGAAGTTTCTCTATTAAAAGAACAATATACAGAAATGAATATTAGATTATTAATCGAATTATAATACATAGTTTAGATGTTCATTATTTCAAAGTATAAATTTTTATCGGATTCACGATGAGCCGCCATTTTAAATACTACCTTTCTTCGAAACAACATTTCTCATTTTTCAGTTCGATACACCAGCTTTCGGGGCAGGCAGGTAGGCAGGCCTATAATCGGAGATTAGAAAGCAAAGTTTTGGAAAGGCGATTAACTTATTATATTTTCGAAATTTTCTTTTCTTTTTTTTCTTTTTTTTCTTCTCTCTCTCTCTCTCTCTCTCTCTTCTTATTCGAGAAACGATATTTATTTCTCTGGTCACGTTTGAATAGATATTTCGTACTCTAACCACAATTAAAACGTGCGTGCCTTTCATAGAAGAAGCACGACGAAACGATTCTAAAACTTTCTAACGTCTCGCAATGATACGGATTTTTTTTAGGCTTCGATTGTGACACACCAAGAGTAGTATATATAGTTAACTTCGTATGTATACACACTTACACATATATATATTTATATACACATATGTTGTACATATACAAAAGACGACGTTACCTTCACTTTCCTTCGTTCCATTTTCTCCAACGTTCGAAAGTTCCTAATTGGTTACTGCCTTCGGTTTACTCACGATGCGAACGACAACGAAATTTCAAGTGTACACACACGTTTTATTTTCATGACAAATTATTTTTCTTCGATACGTTTCCGCTTCCTTTCGATTTCGATAAAAGATCAGAAACGTGTTTTTTATTAATTAATTGTTATTTATTTGACATATATATATGTGCTGATATTATAATAATAAATTTTTCAGTATTTTATTTGTTATATATAATCGAATGGAATTTGTTTAATAATATTACTTGATCAATCGTTACAAATATGAATACACATGTATCAAAGAAAAATTCATTTTTATCGTATTAATTTTTCACATTAATTCTGCACTGCACTGCATACAACCAACAACAACAACCTTTTCTCTTTTACTCCTTGTCAAACTTTGTCTTTTACTTTTTAGTAAATATCTTGTTAATGTGATAAATAATGAAATAAGTATACAATATTTGTTATATATAGACAATTTGTAGAATTATTTAAAATAATTATGAATATCTATATTAATGCTTATACACGAATATAAATTTGAATTAAACAAGAGAAACTTTAGATTTGTTTTTTTTTTATTTATTTAATACGAAATTAAATTAATATTATATTCCCTATGAAATAATGAAACAAGCCAAGAAATAAAATGGTTACCGTGAGCACGTTGACTAATTTGTTTGTTCCAATGTTAAATGAAAGAGTATTGGTTGTGACATAGCTTAAAGTAATTTGTAATTGTAATCTAACTATGTATGTACTGATGAATAATGCAATATAAGTATCTGCCAATGTTCTCTTCTCTTCCACGGTGGGTGGTGGTGATGGTGTGCTGATCTTTTCTTTTCCTCTTCTTTTTAGTCGTTGGGTGGTATTTGTTATTTTCTTCTTCTTTTTCTTTTGATTGTACGACTGATCTATTCGTTAAAGTATAAAACTCACGTACGTAAATAGTTAAAAGAAGATATGCATGTATGTGGAATGCTTTTGCACATCATCTGGTAGCTTTTCTGATACACACTTTACATATACACACATAAAACATGCGAATAAAAATTAATATTTATCCATGTAATAAATACTTATACTCTTGCGTTGAAATATAAAAAAAGAATCTCGTATTTTTTCTTCTTTTTTTTTTTTTTTAAAACAGAGTAAACGCTAATCTTATATTTTTCTCCGGCGTTAAAATACGATAAGTATTTTTCCATATATTTACGATTCGAATGACGTCATTATCATATATATATATATAATAGAATATATAACATTGATGATATTACTAAGGACAGTTGTAAATTTACATGGAACCATCATATAGAGTATGCAAATATTTTCTGCCAGTTACATAATTAGAAAAACAAATAATAAAGTTTAATTGTGTAAAAAGTTTGTTTTTTTTTTATCATCGTCGTAATTCCTAGTCATCGTAAAAGCAAAGGTCGATGATTCGTTTAGATATCGCGAATATGGTCAACCACATCTCTCCCTCTCTCTCTCTCTCTTTCTCTAAAAATAAACTTGTATATCAAAAGTCTATAAATTATAAGTGTACAATAGATAAGCAAATAAGTAGAGTTAGAGGAGCATTCCACGTGTCTTTCGATTATGATTAAACAAAAAATTGATTAACCAATCTCTAAGGTGTGTGTGTGTGTATGTGTGTGTAAGGAAAACTTACTGAACAACCTATCTCCTTCTTTCTTTTCTATTTTTTTTTTTTTCTAAATTCTTTTTTAATTACTGGAAGAACCAAATACCATCAAACGAAACAAAAAAACGTTTAATCCTTTTCTCTTTCTCTTTCTATATCATTTCCAAAAGATTTTCGAAATCTAAACCGAAAATAATAGAGATGATAAAACTATATAAATTATATAAATTATACTTTTTTAAATAATATTCCTTTCATTTTTTTCTTTTTTTTTTCTTTTTTAATTAGAGTTTTGAAATAAAAATTAAACGAAACGAAATAAATTATATCCTTCTTTTTATGTTACCGTAAAAGATCGAAATTGGAGAATACCAAGATTCACATGTGAACCGCTTGGTATTATATATGTCAGAAATATTTAATGTATACAAAATAAATCTAAAATATTCGTTCTTCCACCGAAGCATTTGGTTGGTATGCGTTGACATTTCATCATGTGAATCTTGACATTCTCCAATTTCGGTCTATCACAGTAAAACACACACACATATATATATATATATACAAACATACATATATTTATACCATGTATCGGTCATCGTATTTGTGTTGGTTGCACGTGCAAAATCAGCCAGGTTTTCTGGATTTTTCTGAAAGCGGAAACCTCGCCCCAAGCGAGAGCAACGTGTTCAGCAACCCAGGCAGGAGCAGCACAAGCAAAAGCAGCAACACAACAAAAAACGGACTCTCTCGGTGAACGCAAGCCACAAGATAGGACGAAGAAGGGGAAGGGAAGGTGAAGGGGAGGCGTGTATAGGAGGAACCTGTTGGCTTCAGGTTTACGAGCAAAAGAGAGAGATAGCAAAGGAAAGATATAGCAATAGGGGGTGGGGGTGGGGGGGGGGAGAGGTCCATGAGGAAAAGAGTAAAAGAATGAGTGTGTGTGTGAGAGAGAGAAAGAGAGAGAGATAAAAGACCTACTCTCTTTGTGCGCAAGAGTTCTGCTGAACGGACGCGTTAAACCGCCTGTAAACATGACCGTATCTAACATTTCATGGTACCCTACGCTTCTTTTCGATCTTTTCCAATTTTTTTCCCTTCTTTTTTTAAATAATTTATTGTTAATATTTTTTTCGCGTACGTATGTGCTTTTTTTCTTTTTCTTTCAAGTATTTTTTTTTTTACAGTAGATAATTGAAGATAAAGATAAAGAAAAAAAAAAAGAATATTATTCCATTACCGTATCGAGATTGCGAAATATAAATCTATCCAAGTGCACGTTAACCTTGTTTGTTTCTCTCTTATCTTTTGGTTAGATTGAAAAAGTCAAGATGTGTTATTTAGAGAAACCTTTTCGATAAATATCACATCTCTTACGCCGTTATTATTATGAACATTCTCTCTTAGATTCTTACATACACGCGCGTGCGCGCAACGGGCCACGCGTTACCTGTGTGATTAAAAATAAAAATAAAAAAAATAAAAAGTAATCTCATGTAAGAGCGTGTCATAGTAGAGAAATGATGGTTGTGTTATTTTATTATCATCTGATCAAAGTACAAAAATATTGTTTTATACCTGTCTAGAGAAATGATTATTAAGAGAGATGTTATTACTTGTGCATTCTATCGAGAACTATACTCGTGCAATAAAAAGAGAGAAAAATAGTTAACCACAATTACTAGATACGAATAAGTTCTTTTCATATTTTTTTTTTGTTTTTATTTTTTTTCTTTTTCTTCTAATATGAATTTTTTGAATCAACGGAATACCGTAGCTGTGTTGCACAGTAATCTTCGTTATTACGAGAAGTGTAGACTCGATAAAAAGTACTTATCGCTTTTTTTTTTTCTTTTTCTTTTTAATTCAGTTTGTTTGCGCCATTGATCTTTGATATATAATACTCGAGTTCTTCGATATATTACTTGTGTTTCGCGTATTAAATTATATTTTCTTTCTGTCAGGATATAAAGTATTTGTTGCACGAGATGTTTTTATCGTACAACGTTTTCAAAGTATATATAATATATATGTGTGTGTGCATGTCGCGTGTATTATATATATATGATGCATATAAGAAAATAATGTTTTTATCTTTCTTACTAATTCTTTTTCTCTTTTCGTTTTATCTCAACAGCATTTTACTTTAATGTCTGTCGTTGTTTTATTTTTTCCTCCTCCTATAAAATATTAAAAGCTATTCACGTATTATTAATGCCATTGACACGGATAACATTTTCCTTTAACATCATCTATCTAATTTATTTTTTTATTTTTTTTTATTTTTAAATTATAAGAAACTTACCTCCTAAAGTGAATTGGAAAGTATTGAACTATAAATTTAAAGCATTTCTTTTTTTTTCGATCTAACTAACTGTGTTGCTCTTTTGTTGTTCCTTTTATTTGGATTCAAAACTTTTCAACTCTATCTCTCGTATAAAAGAATAATCGTACTTCTTACAGATTTATGCACCACGCATCTATAATTAAAAGAAAATAAATATTACTATTTAAGAAATACAAAATAAACGTTGTATAATTTCAATCTGTAATAATTAGTAATTTGATTCGTTCATTTTCTTTTTCATAATGATATCACATATGTTCTTTGTTAAATAAATAGTAGAAAATATTTAGGTCGATACCACCTAAATCATACCGCCCTTCCATTAATTCTCTAACCTATATACTACACAACACACATACATACACAAACATACATATATATATTTATCCCCATAAAGGATATAAGAGGCGAAAGAGAAACTCGAAAGTCAATTAAAAATGGCGCCCCAAAAAATTGGTTTTACTCTAGAGCATGCTTGGTGTCACACACACATATATACATATACATACATGTTTACGTTAAATACTACCTTATTTTACATGCTTACAAAGTGCAGAAAGCGAGAGTGTCAGATCAAAGAGAATATACTTGTAGTTCTTTCCCTTCTTCTCCTCACCCCTTACCTTACCTTACCTTACCTTTCCTTTCCTTCCTTATCTTTCCTTCCTTCTCTCCACTCATTCTCTTAAACTCTCCCTTACCTCCTACTTACCCCTCTTCATCTACTTCTTATATACTCTCTCAGAACTCGGCTCTCGATTTCACTTTCACGCTTGATTTACTCAAAGACACGCGCCTTCGAAAACGTGTCTCTTGTACTACTTTAGATTTTTTTATCTTTATCTTTTTCTTCTTTTTATCTCGTTCATTAAAATATTATATATATGTGTTGTGCATTTTTAAAAGAAAAAATAAAATAAAATATTGTTTTGAACATTATCGTGGTAATGATCACAACATTACTACAAACTACGAAAGAAATAAAAATGGGTTCTTGTAAAAGTAATTTGTTGTTTGAATTGAAAATTAAATGAATGTATGTGTGTGTGAGAGAGATTTGTAGAAATAATTTTTATTTATTTTATTTCTTTTTTTTTTTGGTTTTTTCTTTCTTTTCGATTATCGTTACAATTACTTTTTAGTAGTTATTGATAAATTATCATTTATTTCAATTAATAGTGAACTTATTTATATTTACTTACGTCATACTTGTTGCAACGAAAATTGCAATGAGAGAGTATGCTTTTCGCGACACGCTTCATTGAAAAGTATTAGATTCGATTGGTTGATCTTACGGTGCAATTTATTTAGATCTAAACGCAACCAAAAAAATATATCGAATCTTTAATAATATTTATAGCATTCTTTCTCTTATGTATATTGTTTTTTTCTTCTTAAATATAAAATATTTGTACTGTCACTTTTATCGAATTACACAAAGATAACACCGAACACACTTTCTTTCACAACAAAATATTATTTTCTATCATATCTATATATATATATATATAAGATAATTAATAATTTCGGATTAAAAACAAAAAAAAAATGAAAGAAAAATATTTATTATTTATATAAAAAATCGCGTTACATGTGTGTGTGTGACCCATTGACCAATTTGACATTTACATTACTCGATTACTAATCTATACTTATGTACGTGTTTTCGTATCTGTATAATTATAACTTATTTATGTACATTACAAAAATATATTCGTAAAAGTTTGCTGGAATGGAAAATAAATTAATTCGCTATTTAGAAAAGGAAAAAAACAAAACAAAACAACATTGAAAAAAAATAAGAATAAAATAAAAATAAAAATAGAAATGCGTCTAGCGTGTTTTATATTACATAAGACGTTTTAAATTTAACTTTCTAAGTCCTCCGTCATTTTCATTCATGCAAAACGGTCTTTGAACTTCACCTTTGTGTGTACATAAACATAGTTCAATTTCGTTTTTTATACTTTTTTTTTTCTTCACATTCGTCTTCACACGTCTCCCTCAGTTGTGTGTGTGTGTGTGACCTTTTCAACGACGAGGAAAAAAAAAAGAAATGGCTCTTATGTTAAATGGAAAATAAATTCTTATTTTTTACGATAATAATTCGAGATTACTTGACTTTTCGATGCGATTGCAAGATCGAAGGTCACGCATATACTACATTTCCCTTCTTATTTTACATCTTGTATTTCCTCCTTTTATTTATTTCTTATCTCTTAAAAATATTAATCAAAGTATTTAGGATAAATCCAGAATAATATATATTTATTATTTAATTTTTTTTTTTTTATGCATAGATTAATATTAAAATTATCATAATTTGAAATATAATGTAAATATGTCACTATGGCACAAAGTTAAGTACTTTTTTTTAAATATTATAAATACTGAATTATTAAATACTTACATAAATTAAATTGTAAATAATATTCCAATAAAATGATTTAAAAAATGTCATTTTTATTATCCAAAAACAAATAAAGAAAGAAACATCATCGTTTAACTATCATCATACTCGTTAAGAAGAAGAAAAAAAAAAATAATAATAATAATCTAGATTCGTCATAGAGTACATTAAAAGGAAATATGTACTTATCAATTATTTCGAAATAAAAAGTTAATAACATATGTACTTTTAAATACATCATGACTCGTATCGCGTTAGTTAATAAAAAACATACACACACACACACACACATACAAAGCATACAGAGCTGCTGCTGTTGTTTGCATTTATTAGTAATCTTTTTTTTTGTTCTCGTATAATATCATCGTGTGGTACGCGGTGTTATTAAAATGAGAAAAAGATTAGGTGAATTTAAAAACGCGTAAGCGATAACGATGTGTGAAAAATATTGTAAGATTGAAAAGAGAGAGACTTGAATGAGTGGATAAATAATTGTTCCGGTGGTTGGGGTGAGGTTTTTTTGTGAGGGGTGGAATGGTAGTGTAGAGGTAATAAAAATAATTTGATGATTGTTGATGACTCAACAGGAATATTCATATCTCATTGAACTTGGCCTTTTGACCAGCTTATATATATATATACATGCATAAAATGTATCTAACAGGTACCCATGATTCATAATTCTTTTATACTTACATACGTTAACTATACAAGGCAGCCAGCACCCATATCTTATCATATAAAATAAAGATATATGTATAGTTAATTAATGTACCTTTATAAAAGCATATTAATGAACTTTATTTTTCATGTAGATGTAGTTGTTATGTTGTCAAATAATTATTATCACTCTATGGTTTTTCCATTGAAAATGGTTTAACTCTTAGAAATGATATTGCGTCAGAGTAAAACCAAAGAAGAAGAAAAAACAACATTTTTCTTCGAATGCAATTTGTCTCGCGACTGGTTGCGAATATTTTAACACGTGATCTATATTGCTAAGTGATACAATTTGAAATTTGTATGAATTTTTTTTTTTTTAAGTATTGTGGTATGGGGGAGGAAACATTGTAAGTTTTTTTTATAACGTTCTACTTATATGGAAACTTTTCGAAACCTGTTCAATCCTACCTCACGTATATTTTCTATCTTATTTATGTTATTTTGTTGGAAAACAATATTTTTCATATAACAATTTGCCTGATTTTAACAGAGAAAAATTATCATGAATATTTAATTTTTTTTTTATAAAAAGAAATTATATTTTTTAATATGTATTAAATATTATATATTATTTATTCTATATATATAAGTTTATTTATAAATATCATTTTTTATTAATATTATTTTTTATATCTAAAAATATATAAATATTGCAAAAGGGTTTTTTAACGAACGTTCGATACAAAAATTTATCAGAACAAAAATTCTAAGGAATAAAATAATAATAAAAGAATCAGGGTTTTAGCACACACACTACTATAATAATTTGCTTACACCTTAGTCATGTTTCCTTTTCCTTTGTCGTATCAAGGACAAGTTTCGAAAAGAGGAAAATAATAAAAAGTAAGGAAGGTCGATTCTATTCTTTCAATGATATCGATACCGACTGAACGTGTATGGTGGTGGTGATGGTATTTATTCAAGGACATGTCAACACCTTTTAAATGCCATTTCTAAACATCCAATCTCTGACTATTCGACATTAAATAGAATCAAAATTATATATTAAATTTAAATTATATTCCATCGTACGTGTTGCTATTTAACATTTTGTTTACGAATAAATTTATAGAATAAGGGGGATTACCATAACAAATATATATTTTTAATATTTTAAATTAATCATTTTTTATTATATTAGCAAAAAAAAATATATTTAGAAGCAGGAAAGGAAAGAGTAAATTTAAATATATTTTTTTTTTCCTAAAAATCAACATTAATTTGACAGACAAAAATATTGTTTCAAAGTTTTACGAAACTCTAAACTTTAAACACATTAATCTTAATCTCTAGTATGTGTATTTTGTTATATTCGAAAAGAATATTATTTAAAATTCATTTTTTTTAATTCCCTTTTATTTTTCTCAAACAATCAATTGATCAATATTTCTTCTTATCCTATTTATTATACAATTGTTAAATTAACCATTTAAACGAATTATGCACACAATATTATTACGTGTTGCATGCGTGTGCATATATAAAAGAAAGAAAAAAAATTAATATCTTTCGAGGAAGTAAATAAAAAAAAAAAAAAAAAAGAATAAGAAAAAGAAATATAAAAAGAAAAAGTGTAAGGTATTCTCGCGCCCTTTTATATTCCCCCCCTCCCCCTCCCCCCATCGTACTTCCTACGAAGTTTTTAAAGAAGAAAGACGTTGTTCCAACGACGTTGGTTTTTTTTCTTATTCTTTTTTTTTTTTTTTTCTTTTTTAAGTATTCTACGAGAAAGGAAATCTGTGGAGAAGAACGAAAGGGGTAAACGTCGGAAGAGGGAAAAGAGTGTTTGACAGAAAGACTGTTGGTTAACGAAGGGAGACAAAAAATACTGCTATAGGGCATAAGAAAGAGAGACAAAGAAGAAACACGCATAAAAGATTACCTATGCATATATATATGTGTGTTTATGTGTATGTGTGTGTGTGGACTAGGTGTATTATGTGTGTGTGTGAAAACGACTGACTGGCTTTTACCCATACATGGGTGGGTGCACGTATGCATGCATGCATGCACTAACACTCGTTCATTCACTCGACTCACACATATACAAAATCACGCATCCCACATAAACCATCAGATTTTTTTTTTCTTATTCATAGAAAAATTTGATTTGTCACGTTTGTGTTGTGTTGATGAGGAGAGGAGATATTTTTGAATTTATTAAACGTTTAACTTTCTAAATGAAATTCTCTTCCTCTCTATCTTCTCATATTTCATTAATTAAATAAATTTTAAAGTTATTTTTAGGATATTATATTTCTTCATGGTCAAATACTTTTCATACAGGTTTTTAAATCCGTCCAAAATTGTTTTTTGTTTGCATTCAAATTTTGGTTATCCTTTTTTTTTTTAATAAATAATTTTGTATTTTATTTTTTTGTCTTTTTGTTATGTATGCGTGAGTGTATTATGGCTGTGTCATAGGCACAGAAAGAAAATTTGTAATAACGTATGCATGAACGTGACAATGTGTTTATTTATAGAGTATATATATATATATATATATATACATATATGTACACTGTGGCCTTGACAATTATAACGAATAAGTTTTTTTTTTCTTCCTCACAAGGAAGTATTCTTCGAAGGATTAATCTTCATCATACATTTAGATAGTTTTTTTTTTCTTAACCTTCGGTTTATATCCTCTTACGTTAAAACATTTTTTTTCTTGCAAGTTTATTACAGTTTCGCAAAATAATGTTCGATCAGTGTAGAGTAAGTATACCTTTAAAATTCCACGAATCGTTTAAAACGTATTACAAGCACACAAATCGAAATTAAATCCATTATTTAAATATTTACATATGTTGTAATAAGTCGTCTACTTGCAACATATGCAATTAATTATTTTTTATCAGTTGTCTTTATTCAAATTTTATGACACTTTAAAATTGTTTTCGAAGAAATATTTATTTATTTAAAAAAACCAACTTCCTGGTTTATGTATCTCTACGGTGTACAGTATCGGACAAAACTATTAACACACAATTCAAATTTTTTTAGTTTTTTTTTTTAAACCACTATCTATTACAAAATTATTTTTTTTTTGTTAATTTTTTGTAGGGGGAGGATAAAATTACACATTATTAAATCATTTCTTTTCTAATAATTTTTATAGTAATATTAAATGAAAAAATTATTATAAAAAGAGAGAGAGAGAAAAAAACAATCAAATTAATAATATTCATACTAATCTTAAATATGTGGTTTGTTACTTGAAATTATTCAATAATTATCTGATCATATATATATATTTTTTAATGATCTTTTTTTCGTCTCATTGCTTTTTTAAACTCGTTTGTTAGAAAGATTTGTGGATGATGGGTCCAAGTAAGAATTACAAAAGGAAACATATGTCGAACGGGTAGATAAAAGAAAGAACCAAAGAAAAAACCGGATTTCAAGGGAGACCAGAATTGAACAGAATTGAACAGAACAGAACAGAACAGTAAAGAAACCACTTTCCGTGATCTTTGAAACACAGGCAGTAATTTGAACGATTGACCTATGGGGGAAAAG
The DNA here is from genome assembly GCF_001313835.1 of Polistes canadensis. Classification (NCBI taxonomy): domain Eukaryota; kingdom Metazoa; phylum Arthropoda; class Insecta; order Hymenoptera; family Vespidae; genus Polistes; species Polistes canadensis. Next base: position 56,339 of record NW_014569592.1, read on the forward strand.
GGCGTGTTAGGGGGGAGGGATGAATCTCTGTCAATCCGGTTGCTCAACCGTGGGACCCATAACAGAATATTTGCTTCTTTTATACATATGTATATATAACCCCATATAGAAACTCTAATTTTAAATTTAATTACTATTTATACTAGATGAAATATTCATACGTATTTAAATCATTCGCATTATTAATTAGAGATTTATAATATTTTAATACGAATAATAAAAAAAAAAAAAGAATAGAAATGATTTAATAATCTATAGTAATTTATTTATTTAAAAAAAAACCACATGTGTGAACGTGTTGTGTGTTGTGTGTGTGCGTGTGTGTGTGTAAATATGAGGTCAGCAAAATTTAAAATCAAATTAAAAAACATTTCTAGAAATACACAATAATCGATAATTAATTCAAAATCAATTTGGCAATATTACAAATATAATATGTTCCTACAAATTTAGGATTAACGAAAGAGTATGATAATATAGAATCTTCTATATTCAGAAATCGGGAAAATATTTGTTCAGGTCAGAAAGAAGTAGCAGTTTGCCAAATAGAAGGGGGAGGGGAACAAGTTTAATTTAGATATAGTAATATTTATCGAGAGATTAAATTATTATATTATAAAAAAAATAATATGTTATTTTTATACTTTTCCGATTGTTTTTAGTTTCTTTTCTTTTTGTTGTTCACACGACAGAATAATCTAGAAGCGAATGCAGTCAACGTGTATTCCACAAAGAAAAATATGTTGTAAATGTATGGTGCATGTATCTTATATATATACACTTATGTATGTATGTTAAAGTGAATGTATGTACCTTCTTGCGAAGGTGAGTCAGAGGGGTGATACGCTCGTCTGCACCGGAAAGCGAAACGTTCCTTCGTTTGCTCCGCTTGAGATTCTTTTGTTCCTTCTTGTTCCTTCTTCGATGAACGAAAAAAAAACAGTAAGAAAGAGAGAGAGAGAGTAACGAACAGAAAAGAAAAGAAAAGAAAAGAAAAGAAATAAGGGTGGAAAAAGAAAGTCTAATTATAATAATGCAGTTTGAATTATTTGCAATTAATAAATTGATCAGAAAAAACATCGATCAATTTCAAGAAATTCTTTTGTTACTTATCTTTTTCTTTTCTTGTTTTTTTAAGTATAGTATGATACAAAATATCCCACTAATATAATAATAATTCGCAAACTTTTTACGAATTTTAATTAACGGTGCTATTAACAAATCCAGATTTTTCTAAACTCGCAACACCCACCCACCCCCCACTTTTTCTTGTGATATACATATACTATATTATACTATTAAGGCACAGTATAATGTATTTACAGATTTTTGTTTATCTTTTTTTATAAATTAGATCAAATAATAATTATTGTTCTGATTATTAACGAATGTATACAAGAAATAATTACAAATTTAATTATTCTATGATATATTATATATAATATTACAGTAATATAGTATATAAAAAAATATAACAAAGTAAACATATGTTACTATACCCCATATCATAGCAAAGTATGATTTTTATACAAAAATCATAAACGGCTTAAACATTATTAATATAACAAAACTAATTAGCCTATCTATAATTGATTACAATCATATAATTAAAATAAATCAATAACAATAATACAAAAAATAAAATATAATGATCTTCTACTAAGTTTTTCTATACACATCCATAATTAAATTCGTTTATGGTTCCGAGAGTCAAACTCCTCCTCCATTGTACTAACAAGACCCATTTTTATATTATGCATTATTAAAGACTTTATCAAGGTCCTCTGTATAAATTGTTATACAAAGTCACCTTTTGTATACTTAAAAAAAAAACACTTAAATTACTTTCCGGTAGTATCGTGTCAGAAATTGTCCTCTAACAAATAAACGCATAAGATTGTCATAACTATAGTTTATTATAAAAGCTTGCACTTTCGCAATATTGCACTCTGTAATGATCTCTTAATCATCAATTTTTTCCTTTTTTCGTGTGTCATCTGTCAAAAATAATCTTTTAATATCATTAGAACTTCATTAGCGTGAAATTTTCTTAAAGAATTGGTTATAAAAACCACTTCCCTTTGCTTATTTGGTTTTTTACACCGCAACTCTACATCATAATCATTATTATCATTATCATCATAATCGAAGTTGTAGTCATCGTTTTTCTTCGTATTTTTTTTTTTCTTTTTCATTCATGTTTTTCTGTTAATTTCTTTTATTTTTTTTCGTACAGGAAAATTCCGATCACTTGAACGAACCTCGTAAGGGAAAATACGAGTTCGGGTTTGGGCTTCGGTTAACATTGCGTGTCGCAATTCCTACATACGATTTATTATATATGGCGTGACTTGTATATACATATATACACGATTACTCTTATATATGTTGCTTATAAGAAGGGATATGGGAGAAGGGGGAAGTAGGGAGGAGGGAAAGAGAACAAAAAATTGTTGCAATAAGGAAAGTGAATATTTATTTAAGGACCGATCGAATAAATCACGATATATGCTATCTTTTACACACGTTTCATACTTTCACCCGAAATTCGTGTGTGTGTTTGTGTGCGTGCGTTTTTATTCATCTTCGTTAATTTATTTCCAAATCGGAGAACAAGGTCAAGTCGATTAAAAAAAAAAAAAATAAAAGAACTCTAATTTTAGATATTTTTTGTTTTGTAATTTAATTGTCAAGGCAATCAATCGACGTTTAATTATTCTTTTTTTTTTTTTTTCTTCTTTAACTATATATCAAAAATTGCAATGCTGTAAATTTTGCATCTTTGAAATTTCTTTAAAAAGTTTTGGTAAATATTGTTTATACTGAAAGTAAATAAATTTTAATAAAACTTATATTAAATTACATTACATTCTTTTGTCTACGCGTAAAATACTTTGTCGAGTTATAAATCGATCTGCAAAGGTTCAGAAAATGTCTGGGAATGCAATGCTGTAAATTGTGCATTTTTGCAATTTTTTTGAAAAGTTTCGGTAAATATTTTTTATACTAAAAGTTAATAGATTTTAATGAAACTTATATTAAATTAAAGTACATTCTTTTGTCTACGCGTAGAATACCATATTGAGTTATAAATTTAGCATAAAAAWTTCAGAAAATGTCATAGAATGCAATGCTGCAAATTTTTCCTACTTTGCCATTTCTTTGAAAAGTTTCGGCAAATATTTTTTATACTTTTGGCAAATAGAATTTAATGAAACTTATATTAAATTAAAGTACACTCTTTTATCTACGCGTAGAATACCTTTTCGAGTTATAAATCAATTTCCAAAGGTTTAGAAAATATCAGAGAATGCAACGCTGTAAATTGTGCATCTTTGTAATTTTTTTGAAAAGTTCAAGTAAATATTTTTTATACTTTTAGCAAATAGATTTTAATGAAACTTATATTGAATAGTAATTTGATATTCCATAGGATATCAAAGTATTATGTTCGATGCCTAGGAAAAATTCTGCAAAAAGTCTCATTTCCGACTTAGTCAGAAGGCGCTTTGCATTGATAACATTGTCGAGGAATTACTAGCAATGATTGATTTCTGACTTTGACGATAACATATATATATTATCGTATATATGGTACTTTGTGTAAGAGGAAAAAAGGACAAATTGGAATGAAAAATGACGACGATGATGCATATACATATATATCTCAACAGAAAGAGATAGAGAGAGATAGAGATAGAAGGTTGGTAGTACCAGTCACCGACTGTGTGTAGAGTAGTATCACCATGAATGTTAGTAGTCACGATCTCACAATCAGTGTGTAACACGCGTGATTTGCAACGTAAACAACGTGACGTTGTTACCTATCAGTTGGACTCATAGATTTGCAACGATTAAAACCGATCGGAACCTTGTACTACCAACACGATGAAAGTCTAATTAGTTATTTTTAAATTTGTAATTACCAAAAAAAAAAGTACAAAATAAAACACAAAAAGAAATTATGTAAATTTATGACGCGTCGCGTTATCTCGTAATTTTTGCATGTTCGAGGCTGATCACACATTATACTAATTTTATTCTTGCAACGCGTGTTGGTAATTTTAGGTTACTCATTTTTTTTGTTTAAGTATTTCCAAATGTCTCTCGTACATTTCTAATTATTTATTTTTTATCGTCAACAAATTGTTTCGTTTTTAATGTGTTTCCTTTTTCCGAGTCATTTTTCTTTCCCTTCTACGAAAAGAAAAATTTGGGTGACAAATTATACAAAAGGGGAAAAGTATAGTAGTAGTATTTATTGTTTCTTTTTTAGTTTAGGGATTTCAAGGTGAATTCAAGGTCAGAGACCTGTAAAAGATTAATTGAACTACATTTATATTTTTGATATTTCACATTTGATAGAAAAATTAAATATTTTCTTTTTTTTTCTTTTTTCTCATATTTACTTTCTTTTATAATACGTTTCATATTTAATCATTATGAAATTATATTCTTATTTCAATCTTTTTTGAAAAGAAAAAAAAAAAGAAGAATCTTTAAAAAAATATCACGCGAATGTCGATCGTGTTTAATCCCTCCCCTCAACCCATCCCTCCACCGTACGATTGTTTCGTCATGAAATTTTTTCGCAGATAATACTTCCGACGCGGTTTATCATCTCGTTTCTTTGAATTTCGATAAAACAATAACGTTCGTATTATTATTACAAACCACAAAATTCTACTAATTGTAAGTTATGAAATACTTGAATTCCGATTAATTTGCGTACGAGGAAAGCAAGAAGAAAGAGAAAGAAATAAAGATAGATAAAAAATAAATATATATACATCCATACAAATATACATATATATTACTGCAAACTTAGCAAAGCTAGCAATCGGGTTTGCTATATAACACATACATTAAACACATACATAATAAATACATATATACATATTACTGCAAACTTAGCAAAGCTAGCAATCGAGTTTACCATACATACATAAATACATATAATACATACATACACACAGCAGTTATGCATACACAACACACACACACACACACACACATACATAATTGATCTCGAATAAGAGTGGGCGAAGATAGCAAGCAAAAGCAAGCACAAGAAACAACCAAGGAGATATTATTTCTCCTTGGATATCGAAGTGGAAGAAGTGTAGTAGTAGTAGTAGTAGTGTGTGGAAGCAAAAATATACGAGAAAGAGAGGGTGGTTGGGTGGTAAGAGGGGTCGGGGGAGAGTAGCAGCAACAGAAACGATGGCCAGAGTGCACTGCTCGCACATTCGTCCTACGTTTCGCATCTTATGTATTTACTGCATACGCACTAACACTAAAGTGCATTCATGCATGCATGCGTGCGTGCGTGCATGCGTTTTGTGCTGCTACTGCTACTTTTGTAACCTTGAGAGAGGTTCTTTGTGCGGTTCAGCGCGTTTCTTTTCTGAGTGCTTATCTTTTATATATATAGTATGTGTTCAATATGTGTGTTATTTAAATTATTATTAGAATTTTTTAGTAATTTACTAATGTAAGCGAATATTAAAAAAAAAATTTTTATAATAAATTTTATTAATTTTATTTTTTAGTAATATTTTATTTCAATAATAGAAAAGTATATTTAAAAATATTTTGTAAAAAAGTACTTATAAATTATATAATTTAAGATTTCTAATTAGTATACTTAAGAGAGTTTCCAAATTTAATCTCTTTTAAATATTTAATATGTTGTTGTTGTAGTGTGTGTATTAAAAATAATCCTAATAAGAAGAAGAAATACTATTTATATATATACTACACGCGATTCGTAATATAGTATACACATTTAAAGTTAACTTTATCCATTGAACATAATATATTTTTAACTTAACCATTAATTTATTATTTTAGTCTGTCTAATAATTCTTCTAACATAAAGTTTCCCTTTCTATTTCCGTTTCGTGTATTACAAGCGTGCTATTTACACACATATAATACATATACATACACAACTATACCTATATCAGCAACCAGAAGAGGAGTGTTCACTTAACACACACACGTGTGTGTGTTCGAAGAAGAAGAAAAATAAAATGAATAAAAATCGTGGTTTAGATGGGAAAGTCATCATTTTAAGAAAAAAAGAAGAATGACCTGGTGTTGGTTGGTTGGTGGTGTCTAGTCTCGATGGTACGAAACTTTTTGTTCGGTGAATCATCGAAGACACAAGACAAGACAAAACGAAATGAAGTTCTTTCTCCTACACGAGAATATAGTAAATGGGTATTCGAAGGTTATTGCTGCTGCTGCTGCTGCTGCTTTACGAAACACGTGTTCTGTTACACACCACCATTTTTTCTTCTTTCTTTCTTTTTTTCTTTCTATTTAATAGCTTCAGGAACAACTCTCATCGTGAATATTATAATCTAAGCAAGTTGGCATTTCTGGGAAAATTTCGATGGTTTATTTTCTCAATTAACATTTCCCCCCCCCTCCCTCCCTACCACATACTCTTTCCTGTCTTTCTTCTTTCTTCATATACATATATATATAATATAATCTTTTTCTCATTCATCTTTTTTTTATTCATCGTATAGAAAATCAAACACAAACACAGACAACACAGGTGACGTAATTATTCAACAGTACGCATAAAAATTCTTTGAGAATATACCTAAGAACGTGATCAACATTCTCGTTCTTTATTATAATTTATAGTTGTGTATTGTATGTGTGTGTTATCATGCGTAATACGTGGTCCTTTTTTTTAAAAGCTCGTTAATAAACTAGCAAACGTTGGCTAGTACGATTTGTGTTGCATATCTTAATTAAAGATCGTACGAAATCAGAGCAAGCAAGGATAAATATCAAATTTTTATTCCGATATTGAAGGAATGAAAAAATAACACCGCGAAAATTCAAATAATAAAAATATACCTGATGTATTATTTTTTTGTAATATAATAAACGTCACGCATATATACACGTGCGTTACGAAGCATTCAAAATTCTAATGGGGATTTTCTCTTTTCCTTTTTGTTTTTTTTTCTATTACTCATATCTTCATGCTGAGTATCACGAAAAAGATACAAGAAAAAAAAAAGAAAAAGAAAATGACAGAAGTAAGGACTTATAATCGTTTCGTATATCGCGTTCTCTCTCATACATATGTAATAAATACATCCAACACACTCATTCTCAAAGAGATAAGAAAACAATGCACAAATAAGAGTATTTATAAACGTGCTACGATACGTATATATATATATAGGTGGGTACGTTAAATACATATGCAGTTATGTATATACATATTATTAGTGTTAAAAACGTGATGATTATATAAATAATAATTTATAAACACGTTGAACGCGCGATAATACGCGTATGCATATCCGGTCGACCATGGATAACTACGATGACCAATCAAACTATCCTACATTAAATCTCTCTTCGGAAATAATAATAATAATAATAATAACACAACAACAATAATAATACGATTTGAAAAGAGTTATGGTGTCTGGGGTGGGGGTAAGAAAAAGAAAGAAATAAAAAAATGTGAGAATAAATCGAATAAAAATTTGGTGAAGGGGCGGGAGTGGGGAGGGGTCAGGGGGACAAAAATGATTGGTTGAGAATGTAAAATGGCGGTTGCTGACTGACTACGCGTTCGCGTATGTGTCCTGCTGTGTGTGTGTGTGTATATATCTGACTGCTTATCTCTCTCGTGCTTGGAAATTTCCACTCGCATTTATATCGTGTTAAACCTATAATATGTTTGTGTGCACGTTTCGTATGTTATATGTGTGTAAGTTGTACACGTACGGTTTGGTAGAGGTATGTGTGTATACTTTGACGAGAAATCGGTCTCCTCGAATGGTTATTATATTGTTGTCGATTATGACAATACGATTTTCTCGATGTGTTGGTTGTGTTGTGTGTCATTTAAGAAACCGAAGCCTACAAACCAACCAACCAACCAATAACACAAGCTCATTATTCTTTTCGTTGTGTTATAATAAGGACTTTGGTATTATAAACGTGACGATAAATTAACGATGAAGAAACGTGTAAAAAAGAAAAAAAAAAAGAAAAAATTTATCAACCGTGTGGCGTCGCGTCGTACAGTGTGTTTTGCGTGATTTCTCTCTCTCTTTCTCTTTCTCTCTTTCAAGTTTTGCGATACTCGAGAATATATGTAGTGTCTCGACCGTGTTACGTGTTGTATTTTTTTTTTTCTTTCTTTCTTTCTTTTATCTAAGCAAAAAAGGTAGCATCGAGATATTTTCAATGCAAAATTCTTTTCATGCGTGCACCAAGAGAATATGTGAATTGGTTAAAAAAAAATAAACCGTAGAACTCTCGACATGAAAAAAATAACCAAATATTTCTATTTTATTTTTTTTTTTTTTTATATCGAAGTGAGTTTGGATCGGAAAATAATGGTTTCCATGTAAGGATCAAAACTTTTCAATCCATCATTTCCGATCGTAACTCTACGCACATTTTTTTATTAGATTTTAATTTTAACATTATTACAATTCTATTTTTAACTTCAACAAGGAAACAATTTCTTATTAATGCAAGAAAAAAAAATGAATTAAATTTTTTGAATTAATAATATATTTCAAAGCAATTCTTATCGAACGAATAATATTATATTATAATTTTTCTTTTATTATTTTTATATAGGTACTTATTGCTTACAAATTAGTTTTTTTTTTTCTTATATCATTAGAATTCAATCAGTTAAAACAAAAAAAGAAAAACAAATAACACTTTGGCAATTAATATTTTTCAAGACGTGGTGTTCTTATCAGATGTGAAACGACTTATTGAGGATTCCGAAGTGTCAACAACTCGAATGTGGCGTAATTCTCACGTCGCTGTCGTGAGAGATGATAAATCACATAGTTATATTATCATACTTTTGTCTCTTTTCACGTATATATATACACGTAGCTAGCTAGTTATAATAGTATTGCAATAATAATCATAATAGTTTGTATGAGAAAAAGTAAAGAGAGAAAGAGAGAAAGAAATATATAATCGGCAAAAGATGTTTATTTTCTGTTATGTTTCTCTGAAGATGATAGAAGAAACATTGTTGACGATGTAACACATATTACAACTTTGTTTCAACAATATACAAAAAATTTTCCATGATGACAATAATAACTTCTTCTTTATTTTTTTTTTATCTTTCTATCGTAACATTTAATTTGAAGTAGGGGGGGGGGTGAGAAAAATATCAAACTGTTCGTAGAAACTATTGTCGAAAGATTGTAGATCAATCTTATAGTTTTTTTTTCTTTTTCTCAATCATTATCGATAAATACTATCAAATTTTAAAATCAAATTTGGGTAATATGCTTTTGAAATCTCGTATAAAGAAATATGGACGAAGGTATGTCTAAAAAAATTATGAAAGAATTTGAAAAAGTTAAAGAGAGAGAGAGAATCCATTATATGTCATTAGAAATTTTTCTTAAACAACCTTTCTAATCGTCCAAAAGAATTTCTAAAAAGGGAATATAGGATACTATCCACCAATTGGTTAAAAAAAAAAGAGGGCTTGTCTGGAATTGGTTTTTTTTTTTTTTTTTTTTTTTTTTTGAGAAAGAAACTGTCTATTCTTTCGGATTTGGAATGTAAAAACTTTCTACTTATGTTAGATATGTGTATGCTAGAATTTTGTTGATTTGCCCTCTTTTTTTCCTCCTGTTGCTTAGAAACTTTTTGTCAATAGAATTATATTCTTCATTGGTTTGTACTCTCATAGATCGTGTTATATATTTTTTGTTTTAATCATTCTTCTATTTTTGTGTTTATTTTTAAAAAAAGCTTTGCACTCGTTCAAATGAGTCTTACGAGTAGATCATTTAAAAAATCGTATTTAAAGGTTTTTTTTTTTCATACATAAGCTTATTATTTTGTATGATCATAATTAATTTTTCTAAGGAAAATTAAGTATTATATTCTATCATAGAAAACTTGGTTTTACTTTGAATTCGTCAACTTTTAAAAATGTCAAATATCAGTCCCATGCAGAATAAGATAACATCATTTTCTTTTTTATCTTCTTTTTCCTTCAGATAGTTTTTACCTAAAAAAAAAATAAAGGAACGTAATATAGATCAACCATACCTCAAACAAATCTGACAATCTTTATAAATTTTAATTCTGATCGATTATCATTAAGAATTATATCTGTTTATCTTTAAATGGAAAACTAATAATAAACCCAAGTTTTGATCTCTTCTTAAAAAATGGTAAAACCCTAATTGAGGAGAACACAAATCTTCAGGAAGTTACCAAGCACACGTTGTTCTTTTTCTGCTATCAATTAATACGACTTAGTAACACACACCGTTATTTAAAAAAGATTAATACTTTTGATAGACGATTAGATAGAAGAAAAAAATACAAGAAGAATAAGAAGAAGAAGAACCTTGAACAAAGTAATTTTCTTTAATATCGAACTACTAGTTTCAAGATTTCCGTTTTCAATATCATGGAATCAGAGAATAATGTGAGATTTTATTATATATTTTTTGTTTCTTTTAAACTACAACTATCATTATCGAATCAAAGCTTTACGTAATCGTTCGTGTTGTAAGTAATATCTGTCAAGGTTTCCCCCCACTAGACTTTTTTTCTATTTTTTGTGTGTATATCTAATTTTTCAAAGAAATATCGTTTGCGTAAGTACACGAAGTGTATTGTAACTTGCATTTAGATAAAATGCAAAATACAAATACGGATAACACAGCAGAAATACATAAATGATTATAATTAATTTATAATTTTTTTGTTCTTCTTTTTACAGAACACGAGCTCCACGAAGAGCAAGGACACATCAAATGTAAACAGCGCGGTACCGATTTCATCGGGCAGCAGCAGTAACAATGCAACAAACGGTGGTCACGCACCTCTACGTCGAAGTTATACATCAATCGTAACGACGTTGATCGAACAACATCGTAAACTCGACAGGAGCGTTAGCGAACCAACGTCTCGTTACAAGACAGAACTTTGCCGACCGTTCGAGGAAAGTGGGGCCTGTAAATATGGGGATAAATGTCAGTTCGCACACGGGTATACCGAATTACGAAATTTAGCTCGCCATCCGAAATATAAGACTGAGCTATGTCGTACCTTCCATTCAATTGGTTTTTGCCCGTACGGACCGCGGTGTCACTTTATTCATAATTTCGAAGAGGCACGCATACATAATCAAAAAGTGAGCGATGAGATAGGCTTACCTCAGCCAAACATAATGGGCCTTAATCCGTTTCTGGCGGCTGCAGCAGCAGCAGCAGCAGCAGCAGCTAACAACGTTGGTACTACAACAAGTAACACCAACAACATAAACAACAACAATAATAATGCAGCAGCGGTCGCGGTAGCAGTTGCCGGAGCTGCTGCTACTAATTCGTCTAATAATAATAATAACAACAACAACAACCCCGTTAATTCAGCTAATTTAAACGTCGGTTTACTCAAACAAATTGCTGTTGCCAGTTCGTCACAAGAAGCAGCAGTTGCTGCAGTAGCAGCGGCCGCTAATTCATCCCAAAATCTTATTAGAACGAATTCTCTGAGTTCAGCTTTTAGTTCTGCTAATGCTTTTATCCCGCCGTTACTGCGTACCAATTCATTAAGCCTGGGCTCGACTCAACAACAACAGCAACAGCAGCAACATCATCATCAACAACAACAGCAGCAACAACAGCAACAGCATCATCATCATCACCATCATCATCATCGTCAAACGTGTGCCAATGTTGTCAGGAGTAGTTCAATCGTTGGATCAACCAGGCCCAAACCTTTGAACCTCAGTCCAACTTTTTCACTTGGTAGTACAGCCGATTCAGGTTCACCCCCATCTAGTCTCAGTCAATCTCCCACCAATTCAATGGCAAGTTTCTTTGGTGACGAACAAGGAAACTTAACAACTAACAACCTGTCGACAACGGCATTCAGTTTTGGACATAATTTTGGATTAATCGAACCTAGACAAACACCAAGCCCGCACACGAACCTTTGCAGTTCACTCAGTTCCGATGACATTGTACCTAGAACCCCATCACCATTATCACCTAACGCCGAATCAAGGTTACCTGTATTCAATAGGATCAGTAGCACCCTTGCTGACTTTGAAAATCTTAAGATTTAAATTATTATTCTCTTAAATGTGTGACGAGACTATACTAACATTTGTGCGTCTATGTGTGTTTCACTTTTTGCAAACATCGAAAAAAAACACATATATGCGCCTTGGTTATATTTTCTCTCTCTCTTTTTTTTTTTTTTTCTCACAAACAATCATTTTAAAATGACGTCTCTTGCGAATGTCATCGATTTAAAAAAAAAAGCAATTTTTTTTTTAAATATTCCTTTTAGAGATATTGAGGAGGAGTAAGAGGAGTAGAAGTAAGAGTAGGAGATTACGTATTAAAAATAATCATTTCATTTTTTTCCCTTCTATCTCTTTCGATAAGGACGAAGGGGGGGGAAGGTAGGATCGATCATATTTTCCTTCCTCTTCTTCGTGCTTACTTTTTTTTCGCGCTTATTATTTAAAGCATTTTCTTTTCTCTTCTATTATTATTCTATTACTTCTGGTGCTTTTTCTTTTTCCTTTTCTTTTTCTTTCTCTCTTCTTAGGGGGGAGGGTTTTTTTTCTTTTTATAAAACAACTGATCTTTAAAATTAGTTTACTAGTAATTATTTAACTATTGTTTAAAGTTTTTTTTCTCCCCCGACATTGGTTTTTTCCTTTTTTCAATATTTTAATATAATCATTATTATTAAT
>NW_014569592.1:70016-72568 GCF_001313835.1 Polistes canadensis
TTTTTTTTTTTTTTTTTTTTTTTTTTTTTTTTTTTTTTTATTTATCGTAAACTCTACTATTGTGTTGACATGAATGGTGGGTGTTTTATCGAAGAGGAAGGACAGATGGAGAAAGAGAAAAAGGATAAAGAAAAATTAAACGAAAGTGTTTTTTTTTTCTCTGTTCCTTTTTTTTTTTTTTTATACTCGCTTTATTAAAAAAAAAAACTCTTTTCTCCGGAGGAAAAGGAAAAAAAAAATTGAATAAATGAAAGACAAACGGACGGGAACGGACGGACAAACTGACGGACGAACGGAACAAAAGAGCTTTTTTGTTTTTTACTAATTAAAAATTAGTATAACGACGTAGAAGGGAGGCTTAGAAAAAAAAATATAACAACAGGGGGTTTACCACCCTACCTTACCGGGTTTGATTAAAAAAAAAAATAATTGACAAGATACACAATGTGGTAAACATAATATAAATATATTATATATATATATATATATAATTAGACGCCCGATTATAATACAAAACGAATAACTAACTAACAATAATGAAACAAATTAAAAACTGTGTTTTGTTTAATCTGTCACATATTATCTTTCTCTGTGTAAGCGAAAAATATGCGCAAAATGTGCGCACACACACACACACAGAGAGAGAGAGAAAAAAATAAAGAAAGAACAAACACATTAGAAGAAGAATAAAAAGAGAAAAAATGAGACCAATTGCGCAAACATGATTCATTTGAAAAAAAAAAAAAATTTAATATTATATTATGACGCGCGTAATTTTTTTTTTTCTTTTTTCTTTCTTTTTTTTATTTATTACTATTTTTTTTTCTTTTCATTTTCATACATACATATATATATATATATATATAAATATATACACGCACAGTTAATCTTCTACCTTCCCTGTTTAAGAGATAATAATAATAGTAATCGTTTATAAGCTTCGTTCGTCTTCCATTATAATTAAAAATTACAGCGTAGTTGTAATTTATGCGAAAGAACAAGATATAAAATGAATGATTGAAAGAAAGATAGATACATTTTCCTTTGATAATAATAATTTATACTTTGCTGAAAATTAAAGGGGTATTATATATACATGGTTCGATTAATTCTTATTAATATAAAAATCGAAAAAAAGAAAATAATAATTCGAAGAAATATATCCGATAATAAAATGACTGGAACCCCTTGAGGTTATTTAATTTTATTTTCTTTTTTTTTTTTTTTGTTTTTTTTTCCTTACGAAAACTGGAAGAATTTATTATGTGCAAGGAATACAATTAGAATGACATATTACTTACTTTCACGAAAGAAAGTTATTCTGATATTTATCTGTCTTGTCATTCATTACCAAAAATTGTTATTTAAAAAAAATAAAAGTAAAATTAAAATCGAAAATAATAAAATGTAAAAATTGAAATAATATATATTTAAATATACGTAGTTACAGTTATATCGTTTTACGCTCAAAATTGATCACAAACAAAAATATTATGCATATCAAACGTTTTTATTTGAAAAAAAAAAAAAGAAATAAAAAATTGAAATCAAATCAAATATGTAAATTATTGTTTAAGAAATTCAACATTTTAATTATTATCATGAAAGTACATTTGATGAATAACATATTAAAGAATAATTACGAATATACATTCAATGAGTAATTTACAAATGTTCACGATTTTCTTGCATATAATTTTACTTTTGAAAAAATAAATATTATTTTATCAATGTCAAAATTTATCATATGTTATATATTATTGAAATAATAATAAATTAGTCAATTAATAATTATTCACAATCCCACGTGTATCAAAAACATTTTCATGCGGTGAATTTAATTGGAAAAGAAAAATAATAAATTGATCGAATTTGATTTGCATAATGGGTGTCAAATTTTGAGTATAAAAAACTGAGGTTCTATTATGCGAAAGATTATAATTATATATTTTTTAAATACGATAATATAATATTTCAAGAAAAAAGATATAAGATGTGATAGTGTGGTGAGGGTTGGGAGGGGGGAGGTGTCGGTTTGGGTGCGAAGAATTTTATTTTCAACGAATCAAAACAATATATTAGTTATAAATATTTGGCACATACAAAATGGTGTTGTGTGCTGCTAATTTAATATTTATTTTTTTGTTTTTATATAACATCAGTATGTAGGAGTAGTGGGTGGGGGTGGGTGGGCAATGGTAGGATTGTTGTTTATATCAGTGATAAAAAAAATAATTTATGAACTTTATTTATTCTATTCGTTCGTAAAATTTTTTTCACCCGTAATCCCCTCCCCCCTCCTAACCCGTCATCAGTCACTTCACTTTTACACTCTTATACGTCATTTTCTTGATTGTTATTATCGTGATAAAGAATATATATATCGTCATTCGTGTAACTGCATTTGTTCTTCTTTTTTTTTTTCTTTTTTTTTTTTCCCCCCTATATTTGATTGTTTGTTTAAATACATACGTAAATTATTTTAAAGCAATATTTAAATAAAGTAGTAAGTGATACAAAACAACAAATATATAAATATATATATTTGTAAT
>NW_014569592.1:75208-76305 GCF_001313835.1 Polistes canadensis
TTTTTTTTTTTTTTTTGCCAATTGTCAACGAGCGGTGCGCACATAAAAAGACGACGATTTGAATTTATCGCACGCGCGTTTTTTTTTCGTAAGGAAAAAAAGAAAAACAACTACTTGTGCGGTGTGTAAACTATAATAGAAAAATAATATTATCATATCGTCAAAATATTTATACTTTTCACATTTGCGCACCCTCGAAATTCTGATCTCGTTTTCCGACACCACCACTACGACCACCCCCCCCCCCATCATCCCCACTGATATTCTTCCATTACATTTTCTTTATTTTTTCTAATCCTTTTTCTTTTCCGTTATCATCGTCATTAATATTATTATTATTATTATTATTATTTTTTATTATAATGTCATATCGTATATTCCGTTCCCCTTCATACAAGATTTTTTTAATCAAAACTGCGGTCCAAGTTGTGCCACGATACGAAACAACACGAATAAAGAATACACATACATATACGCGCACGGACACACACACAAACTATAAACGTACATCATAAAACATAATTATTTTTTCCTTTTATTATTTCGTATCGTGTTTCCAGTGTTTTCAACTTCCGAGCTTCCCCCCGAGTCTCCACCCTTTTTCCTACGCTTCAATATTATTATTATTATTATTATTATTATTATTATTATTATTATTATTACTATTATTATTATTATTACCCCTACTTACCTTTCCGTTATAGACTTGATTCTTGAAATACACCCCATCCCCGTATCCCCCTCTTTACACATACTTATACACGATAAATATAATATTAATAATAAATATAATATACATTTTTACATGTATGTCTCTTTTTAATTTAATATATTTATTTTTTCAATTGAGTATTTATATATTTATATAATATTTTATACTACGTTCATTCAAAGCATAGTAATGCGTTATATATAATAGTATGTATACCGCGTTAAGATGTAATAAATAAAAATAAAAATAATAAAAAAAAAAATTAAAATAAAGAAAGAAAATTGTTACGCATATTATGAATATTATCGATCTCTTTATTACTCTCGGTTGGGGAAAAAAAACCCAACACACACACACACAAGTTTTTTTTTTTTTTTTATTATAA
>NW_014569592.1:78466-82863 GCF_001313835.1 Polistes canadensis
ATTAATATATTTATTCAAAAATTATCTATCAACGATTAGTTTACAATATAAAATATATATATATATATTATTTATTTAAATATAAATTATTAATTATTAGCCAATTCGCGAGAAGGGGATACTTTGTTTCGGATACATCAATGAACTGTTAGAAAATGTATTTTCTTTTTTTTATTGTTAAAATATATTAAAGTGCAGTTTATAGTTTAATTTATGTTTTATACTACGTTTGTATTTCTATATATTATTCAATGTTATATTTAAACAATTGCAGATAATATCTTGTATAAAGCAGACAAAGAAATTTTATCTGTCACATTTTATTTGTGATCTTTGTATTCATGGGGGGTTTAGTAATACAACTACATACACGGTCAATATATATATATATAAATATACACCTACGCATGTATTTATATCAAAGTAATTTATGCCAACATTAATAAGAAAATTGCATAGTAAAAGATAGTTATAAAAAAATTACCTTTGAATCAATGAAATACGAACGCTTCTCTCATATTCATGAGATCATCGGTGTCACGTTTGTATGTGTATAATATATATATACGATATATGTGTGTGTGTGTGTGTGTGTGTGTGTGTTGCGTACTTAAACGAGATTCTTTTCAATTTCTTCCCCACTACCGTTGGAAACAAAAAAAAACATGATTTTTAATTTATAATAAACCCAAAACTTTACACACGGGTTTACATATAACAAAGATTCATATTACACGATGAAGAAAAAAAAAAGAAAAGAAAAAAAAGAAGGATCGTATAACATTGTATATACAAGTGTCGTTTATCTTACTTAATTACATAAACCAGTAACGCTGGGGTTTATTATTTAATTTATTTTCTATACAAAAATGTAAAAAGAAAAGAAAAGAAAAAAGAGAAAAAAAAATTAAAAAGAAATGAAATGAAGTAAAACGTCAGATGTAATTAAAAGAAATATAATTGACATGACAAATGAAAGTGAGAGAGAAGAACACCACACCACACCAACACGTAGAATATAATAAAAAACGTCTTTAGTTATTATGTATTGTAGTATATAATATCGTATCCGGTAAAAGATCTGACGACACGACGACGACGTTTACGCGTCAAAGAAAAATCAGCTCGCGTGTGGAATGTCGTTTCGTGTCGATATACATATATATATATATACATGGTGTGTGTGTATGTGTATAAGTAACTTACATAGGTAGTTAACACAAAGGACTGGCTTACGAACTGGGTGCAAAACTTGCGTTCTCTTTTGAATGCATACGCGGACATACATTCTCTCTCTCTTTTTTTTCTCTCTCTTTCTCTCTCTCTCTCTGTCTCTCTCTCTCTGTGTCTAACTTTCTTAAAGCTGCGAGTTCCGTTTCGCTTGGTACAATCTTATCGACTTTATGCAAGCAAGAACCCGAGTTTGCATCAAGAGAACCAATCGGACAACTCGAGTTTGCGAGAGATTATTGATTGTTACTAACCGATTTTAATTTATACTTTTGTACGAAGACCGATCGAGATCTTATATTAGCCGATAAACATAGGATGGATGTAACGGGTGTCGTGTTTTATATCGGTTTAGTAACTGTTCGCTAATAATCGGTCAAGAATTTTCCTTGCGTTTTTATTTCTGTTTTTTTTTTTTTTTTTCGTTTTTTTTTTCTTTCTTTTAAATAGAAATAAAACGCGGGCGAGAAAAAAAAATTGATTGTGTAATTGACCTAACGTTTTATTCCATTATTTATTTGTTTTTTGTTTGAAAATGTTTCTCCTTCCGTTTGTTTTTTTTTTTTTTATCATCAAATTACGCCAAATTTTTCTTTGCCATTTTATCTACGTGTAGAATAACTTTTCGAGTGATAAATCGATCTGCAAATGTTCATAAAATGTCAGAGAATTCAATGCTGTAAATCGTGCATCTTTGCAATTTTTTGGAAAAGTTTTGGTAAAAAATTTTTATACTAAAAGTGAATAGATTTTAATGAAACTAATATTAAATTAAAGTACACTCTTTTATCTACGCGTAGAATACCTTTTCGAGTTATAAATCGATTTCCAAATGTTTAGAAAATATCAGAGAATGCAATACTGTAAGTTGTGCATCTTTGCAATTTTTTTGAAAAGTTTCGGTAAATATTTTGTATACTAAAAGTTAATAGATTTTAATGAAACTTATATTAAATTAAAGTACATTCTTTTGTCTACACGTAGAATACCTTTTCGAGTAATAAATCAATTTCCAAAGGTTTAGAAAATATCAGAGAATGCAATACTGTAATTTGTGCATCTTTGCAATTTTTTTGAAAAGTTTCGGTAAATATTTTGTATACTAAAAGTTCATAGATTTTAATGAAACTTATATTAAATTAAAGTACATTCTTTTGTCTACGCGTAGAATACCATATTGAGTTATAAATTTAGCATAAAAATTTCAGAAAATGTCATAGAATGCAATGCTGCAAATTTTTCCTACTTTGCCATTTCTTTGAAAAGTTTCGGCAAATATTTTTTATACTTTTAGCAAATAGAATTTAATGAAACTTATATTAAATTAAAGTGCACTCTTTTATCTACACGTAGAATACAAATTTGAGTTATAAATAAATCTGCAAAGGTTCAAAAAATGGCAAAGAAAAATTAGCGGATTAGGCAATGTGAATAATGCCTAAGGCCAGGCATTGTTAGCATTGCCGGGGGAGGTTTGGAACCTAGGCCGGTAATGTTAACAATGCCTGGTTTTAGGCATTATTCACATTGCCTAATCCGCTAATTTTTCTTTGCCATTTTATGAACCTTTGCRAATYGATTTATAACWYAAAWARGTATTCWACKYKTAGATAAAAKARTGTACTTTAATTTAATATAAGTTTCATTAAAATCTATTCACTCTTAGTATAAAAAATATTTGCCGAAACTTTTCAAAGAAATGGCAAAGTAGGAAAAATTTGCAGCATCGCATTCTTTGCTATTTTATGAACCTTTTTAGATTGATTTATTACTCAATATAGTATTCAACGCGTAGATAAAAGAGTGTAATTTAATTTAATATAAGTTTCATTAAAATCTATTTACTTTTAGTATACAAAATATTTACCGAAACTTTTCAAAAAAATTGCAAAGATGCACAATTTTCAGCATTGCATTCTCTGACATTTTATGAACATTTTCAGATCGATTTATAACTCGAAAAGGTATTCTACACGTAGAAACAAGACTGTACTTTAATTTAATATAAAAATCATTAAAATCTGTTTGCTAAAAGTATAAAAAATATTTACCGAAACTTTTCAAAGAAATTGCAAAAATGCACAATTAACAGCATTGCATTCTCTGATATTTTCTAAACCTTTGCAAATTGATTTATAACTCAAAAAGGTATTCTACGCTTAGATAAAATAGTGTACTTTAATTTAATATAAGTTTCATTAAAATCTATTTACTATTAGTATAAAAAAATATTTACCGAAACTTTTCAAAGAAATTGCAAAGATGCACAATTTACAGCATTGCATTCTCTGATATTTCTTTGAAAAGTTTCTGTATAAATATATATGCATAAGCATAAAAATATATAATTTGATCTTTTATACGATCGCGTGTCTAAAAAAAATAAATAAAAAGAAGTAACAAAAATATGTCATTTACGAAAGGGTGGGTTAAATAAGAATGAGTTTTATCATCAACCTACCAACCAACCAACCAACCAACCAACCAACCAACCACCGTCACCCACTCGAATGACTACAGCAGCATCGTACATTTGATTTCTTTCTTTCTTGTTTGTAACAGGTTCGTTGACCCCCCCTCCCTCCCGCCCTTGTATACCAACGGAGAGAAAATGATCGTGGATATGCGAAAAGGCACACGAGGAGAGGAGAGTTTCGTGGATCGGTGAAGGGCTCCAGATGAGAGAAGATAACTTGGCTCTCGATGTAGATTCTTCTTATTCTTATTCTTATTTTTATTTTTCTTATTAACCTTTTTCTTCGTATCACCCCTCCGAGTAAACTCGAACATCCCTCGTCTTCTCTTTCTCTCTCTCTCTCTCTCTCTCTCTCTCTCTCTCTCTTTCTTATTTCTTCTTTGGCATCGAGCATACACTAAAATTAGCGAGGGCGTATGTATAACGTCGGAAGAAATTTGGCAGCCAACGATCGAGCCCAACCATAATCATAATTCAGTTCTCTCCCGGATACCATTTGACTTCCATCGTCCCTTCTTTCGATTGTTCTCTCTCTCTCTCTCTCTCTCTCTCTCTCTCTCTCTCTTTCTCTATTTAACCGTTTGGTTTTTCATCTTTCTTCTTTCTCTTTCTTCAATGCACTATTACTTTTTCTTTCTCTCTTTATTTTTCTCTCTCTTTGACTGTTCGGTTTTGCATCTCTCTTCTTTCT
>NW_014569592.1:83270-89086 GCF_001313835.1 Polistes canadensis
TATATATATTTTTTAATTATTCTAAAACACGGTTTTTTTTTTTAACTATACTTCTTCTCTTCTCTTTGGTTTTTTTTTCGTAGTTTATATTTTGATATACTTCGAATAATATACATATCGATTAAGTCTTATGGTTTTTAACGTAGGATAATAAACGTCGTTCGTGTGAAAATCGTGCCAACGCAATTTCGCGAACAAATATTTGTCACGAAAAAGAGTTTGCTTTTACTTTGACGAAGAGTTAGAAAAAAAAAAACGGAAAGAAAGAAGAAAAAAACAAAAAGTAGAGCTACGTTAACACGAAGAAGGCTGCGTATGTAGTTTAAGTAAGAAAAAGTAAAAGTAAAAGATAGAAACAAAATAGAAAAACTAGCAGCAACAGCAGCAGCAACACTCTTTATGGATCTTAATTGATCTAATTGCTTCACGATAAAAGAGGAACCAGTTTGATAATAATAATTTACGAGTTATTTTCATCGTAATCGAGTAACTATCGAATAATCACTTCCATCTTTCACAAAATTATCTTACATTAGTCGGACAGATCGAGAACGATATTTATCTATCCGATTGAACGAAGTATTGCGAAGATAAGAATAAATGTTATCGCTGCAATAAAAGAAGAAAAAAAAAAGAAAAAGAAAAAAAATAATTCACAGTCACGTACGCGTATTCCACCGTTAAATCTCATCTTAAAAAACGAATAAAGAATTAGACCGATAATTTGTTCTTTTTTTTTCTTGTTTTTTGTTTTTTTCTCATATTATCTACAGATAATAATATAAGGAAAATTATTTGATCTATTTAATTATCTAATATTTTATCTAATTTTTTTACTAAAAGATCAAATATATTGATTTTAATAGAATTACAATATTTTATATATATATTCGTTTTATAATTTCGATTAATTTCAAATAAATAAATTCAATTTATACGATTATAATTTCTTATTTAATTTAATTATTTATCAAGGAAAAATAATATAAAATACATATTATATTATGATCTAATATTGTGAAAAAAAATAAGATAAATCCGATTAAGATTTATTATAATATATCTATTATTATAATAAATATAAATATATAATTTTGTCAATAAATTAATATTATCAAAGGTTACGTTCGAAATAATGATACAATAAATATTAGATAAAAATAGACATTTTAAAATATATAATCAATGAACTCCCATTCCCCTAATCATTGATAAAATATAATCAATCTAAAATTACAAAAGAGAACTCCTCTTAATGATGTAACTTATACTATCGTTGTTCGTTGATTCGACATATACGATATTCATCGTTGTATTGGCTTATGTTATAGTTCAAGAAAAGTATAATATTCATTTGGTGGTGGTAGTGGTGTGTTCTGTTCGACAACGATGACAACGATACAACGATGGCATGTCGTGTAAGTGCGTCGTCACATGTGAACAAACACGATGAGCAAACGATGAACGTATGGCAGTCAAACGAGCACATCATAGTTGGTTATAAGAGAAGAAAAAAAAAAAATAGAAAGAGAGAATTGTTGTTTGAGTATTACGTCATTAGGATCCCGAGGCTTAACTATAGTCGTTCATACGAAAATTACAATCGCACATTCGATACAAAATGTTGTTTTTAAAATGCTTAAGGTTAGTCCATATCGTACGTTCATTCGAGCTTAACGAGCTCAGTTGTTGTGTGCTCGTTTGTAACTTATGCTCGTTTCCAATGTAGCGTGAAAAAGCCGAGAAAAATAAAAGAAAGATAGAAAGATAGATAGATAGATAGATAAAGAGAGAGAACAAAAATAATAATGATAATAAAAGTTGTACTGTCCGATAAATTAAAGGATAGAGAATATATAAAAAAAAAAATAAAAAAAAAATCAATGACTAAACAAGTCGTACGAGATAATGAAGAGAACAATTATTTCTCTTTCTTTTTTCTTTTTTTTTATTTATTTAAATATTTCAAATATTCGTTTTTACAAAAATTTCTTCGAGAGAAAATTTTTTATTAAATATATACGCATGTGAATACTTAAACAATAGTCATATCTTTTCTATCTGTCTATTTCTATGTTTATCTATCTATCTATCTATCTATTTATCTGTCTCTATCTTATCGATTAACACACGGGGGACACACAAAGATACACGTATTAAACGCAGGCGCACACCAGACACATATCATCGTAAACCTTACGATAGGTGTTAGATATTTATCGAATAACGACTTTCATCGGTCATTGAACACGTTTTATCGTATACATTTTTATATATATATATATATATAGATGTACATATATGTATATTCCTTTTAAAAAATAACTACCTAGTTTAAATAGAAGAGTACTCATTACTCGAAAGAAAATTATTCGAAATAAATTTTCGTATAAAAAGAAATATAAATTAACTTGAAACACGAAATCATCGATTAACACTAAACCTATTAACCACGTCCTGTAATTTGTAAAAAAAATTCAATGAAAACCCATTAAATCTACATTATTCATTTATAAATTAAAAGTAGATATAATATTATATTGTTCACTATCCAATTAACTACAATCTCATTCAATCTCATATATATATATATATATATATATATATATATTTTTTGTTAAACAGTCATTTGATCGTTCACAGTAAAAATAGGTATACATGAATTAGGTTTAATGTTAACCAAAAACAAAATATATGTTTCTAACAGCAAGTTGAACGATTGATAACTGTATATATATATAAGTGTTAGAGTAAAACTAGTCGAGAGATGAATTCGAACGAATTGACAGTAATATACATACGAAAGAGAGCTATGAATCAAATTAAAGAAACGTTTATTCGTTTATGGAAGGGTGGAGGATGGGAAGGGGAAGGGGGATGGTGGTGGGATACGGGTGGTAAGAAGGGGGCAAAAGAAAAACTCATATGGCAATGAGATGATAGAAACACAGTTGGACCCATATGGGCCATCATCATCCGGCAAGGAATGGTTTAACGTTTAACGGAGACGTTTTTTTTTAACTTATACGAAAAATAGATAAAAAAAGAAAAAAAAACAAAAAAGAAAAAAAACAGTGAAATCCACGAAATAATAATAAAGGCAAATCGACGTGGCGTGGTCGTGAGTCTCAGGGACAACCGGTTGCCATCTTGGTTTCTTATATAAGTCCCTCCTTGGTCTTCTTAAAGACGTTCCATCGGCTTGCACTCGCTAACATTTGACTCGCCTCTCTTTTCTCTCCATCTTTCTCTATATTTCTCTCTCTCTCTCTCTCTCTCTCTCTCTCTCTCTCTCTCTCGTGCATTCTCGGGATCCATTATCTCTCTCTCTCTCTCTCTCTTTCAAACACACATACACACACTCTCTATCTCTCTTGCTCCTGCATATTCCAGTCATCTCTCTCTCTCTCTCTCTCTCTCTCTCTCTTTCTCTCTCTCTCTCTTTCTCTTTTTCTTTCTTTCTCTCTTTCATCGTTCCGCTTTGCATTTCTCTTTCTCTTTCTCTTTCTCGAGTGCACTATCTTTCTCTCTTTCTCGAATGCACTATCTTTCTCGAATGCACTATCTTTCTCTCCCTTTCTCATTCTGTCTGTGTGTGTCTTTGTCTTTCTCACTCTCACGAATGCGCTATCTTTACCCTTTCTCCCATCTCGTCGTCGTCGTTACCACCGGATCTCGACTCGGTTACATTCAAACGCTCAGCAGCACTCGTCTTTCCATTCGAACTTGTCTCATCTTTTAAACTGAAATGCTTTTTCATTGTAAAAAAAAGAGGAAGGAGGACCGATGCGACAAAATTGGTTCTATTATAATTGAATTAATAAATTGAGACGCTTTCACACACACACAGATTTTCATTGGTGGTATGCTTTTAAATTGGTATCAAAAGTAAATAATAAAATATATAAATATGTTTATATATTGTTATAGAATGTAGAATCTTTTCGTTGATTAATAATGACATGTTTTTTTTTTTTTTTTTTTTTTTTTTCAAAAAATTCATAGTATTTTATAATTAAATATAAGATGTTCACAGATAATTTAGGGATACTCGACGATATTCATTTGATTAATAATAATTATCGAATAATTATATTAAATAATGTGACGGCTAATATATTAACTAAAAAACTATATAAACAAAATAAAGATAAAGGATGGTATAAATATAAAACGTATTATCACGTTGACCGCCATGAGAATTTACAAGGAAATTTTGTATCGTTTGTCAAGCTTAACATTTTTCAATCCAATCTCGTGGATTGTCAGGATGCAACAAACTTTTCAACCCTTTCGAGGGACCAATCGAATTTATAAAAAGATCCTCGTTAGCCTGACCACTTCCATTATAAGTGAAACAAAACCAAAAAAAGTATAATTGTCAGTCAGATTATAACGGGGTCCGAACGGAAAATGAAATGTCAGTCACCGATGACTGACGTGACATTTAATATTTTAATTTAACTTAAATTATTAATTAACAATCAGATTTAAAGTTAGCCAAAAGTTAGGCACAATATTAACAAAATACAAATAAGGGAAGGTGTGTTATGATTTTGCTTTTTAAGCTCACCCCACCTTTATACAATGTTCGATCGAGCGTGACGACCACTTCAGTTTCACCAACGGTATTCCATATATGTATACCTATATAGACTTATGGTATCTATATGTATACTATATCTGTATCTCTTTCTCGTTCTTTCTTTATTTTCTATCATTCTATCTCTTACTACCTCTTATCGGAACCGACAAACACGCTATACGGAAATGTACGGATAACTGGTAACGGTCGACAATTTTACTACGACGATTCTTCTTAATGTTGGCAACGATATTAAAAGGGAGGACGTTGTAGTTTTTTGCGATAGTTTGGGGTGAACGAACGATTGATATATTAATAAAAAGCAACTACGACGTGTCTGTTAATTACATTTGCTCGGACTCCCGTAAACTTCGTTTAATGACTATTATTTCTCCTTTATCAATCCGACTCGTTAACTAAAAACTTCGAATATGTTTATTAAATGTCTGTGTTTACAATATAAAAAAAAAAAATATAAAAATAAAATATAGAAAATGTGAATAAAAAAAGCTAGAAAATCGTAATTAGAAATCGAAGGACGATGTCTATTTTTCATATAATGACTCAAGAAACAAATTCGATTATGAGATTAATCGTCAAAAAAATGGATTACACACGATTTATCTTGCAACACGAATAATTATAATCAGGAAATAATTTCGTTCACAATTCGTAGTTTAAATAATTTTTCATTTTTTTTCTTTTTTTTATTCATTTTTAATTTAATCCACTTTTTATCGACAATAATTACTGGCACAATTACATTATAATTATATTATGACTTAAAGGAGGAGATTGAAAAAAAAAAAAAACTATTACTTATGATGAACGAGAGTGAGAGCTTATATGCCAAATTCGTTTAGACCCTAACCGGTAGCCCCTGAATAGCTCAGGCGGTAGAGACGTTGCCTCTCGACTACCACATCAGTGGATCGAATCCCAGTAGAGGATCCTATCTTGGTTGAATGAATCTGGGAAAATCATGATCCGAAGGACTTTAAGAAAAGTTTCTCGATAGCGTTGGCTCCGTTACGCTGCATACATCAAATTCGTGCAAATAACGAGTAGTATCGAACAAGCAACCGTCATACAGAATTGCGCTTGCCCCCAACTGCGGTCGCTAAGGTCGAATCAGTCAAAAATGGGGATGGCACTTGATGTGTCATCCTTTTTTTTTTTTTTTTTTTTTTTTATTTTTGAAAAAAAAAAAAAAAAAAAAAAAAGAAACAAA
>NW_014569592.1:89156-99380 GCF_001313835.1 Polistes canadensis
TAATTATTTATTATTATATATATTATATTATCATAAGTATATATAATATATAATATATACTTATGATTTATAAGTTTCCATAGGGGTCAGGGAATTAAAGAATATTTTCAACACGATATCGTGATATGATGATAATTGAATTAACAAAAAATCAAATGACATTTATAATATTTAATGAAGAACGATTAGTAAAGAATATATTTTGACCAATAAGAAAAAAAAAAAAAGAAAAAAAAAAAAAAAAAAAAAAGAAACAAAAAACAAATGAAATGAAATAAAATATAATAATTAAATGAAATGATTAGGAAAAGTCAAGGTGTCACGAGAATTCGAAAATTCATACTATGACGTAGCTCGTCCAGGGTCGTCGGAGGGTAAACCGGTTGACCTTCCACGAAGATACGAGAAACGATCGGCAAGAGTTTTTACTTACATCTTCATCGTACGTCTCCTCGGCAAGCGATTGGTTAGGTTGACCTCGTCCAAGAAGAGGTAGTGTGGTGGACGTTAATACGTTGCTTAAACTGTGGTGTGCATAGTATGCAGCACCACGGCATGGGAAAGTGTGAATCGTTCTTATTTACTCGTGTAATTAGTCATGAAGTTGCTCAAGTATTTTCTTTCCTCTTTTTTTTTTTTTTCTTCATTTTTTTTTCTTCTTTTTCTTAATTTTTAAATCTAACTTTTTAAGCTTGCGTACAAATGTTGCGTACCAAATGGCGACGGTAAATTGCAAATAATCGCGTGTACTCGAAAAACTCATTAAGATTCCAGCTCTGTGAATTATTGTTAATCTTACCTTACACGTAATTAGTTTAGTTATAAAATTTTAAAATAAAATAAAAATAATTATAAGAATGAAGCGCGTGACACAGCTATTATATTATTAACACTAAATTAAGTAATCTATATATATATATAAATGACTACTTTCAAACTGTCGTTATCAAAATTCTTGTTTCAAATTTCATGATTCGTTCACAATGTGCATTATAAATAATATGCATTATATATCGTGCGTTATTAATAATAATATTTCACTTGCATATAAAGTAATTTTTTTTTACTTAAAAAAAATTGAATTAATTTGAAACAACAGAATAAATGTACAAACTTTTGGTTCACCCTAATGTCATTTCAATTATTTAACATATATGTAGTTTTTTTTTAACTATAAAATAAAATGACATATATATATAATTGAAATAACATTATGATCGAATAATCGTCGATGTGAATCGAATTTCGGATCGTATTTTTCGAAAATAATTCGAGAATGAGAGAGAGAGAGAGAGAGAGAGAGAGAGAGAGAGAGAGAGAGAGAGAGAGTGAATGAGAAAAAAAATAAAAATAATAGAAAGAAAATATATAGGATGATCTCGAGAGTCCATCTGTCCGTCCGTCCGTCAGTCCATCCTGACGCAAACCCTTCGAGCGGGTAAATATTTTTAGAATGCGGAACAGGGAAACGAGCCTCAAGGTCATCACGACGACTGGAGAACGGCGCAAGAGGAACGCGACCTCGCGGCTCGTTTACCTTTTGGAGAATGATCAAGAAGAATCGTCTATCCCATGTTATTTTCTTCCGTGTGTATCTTTATATTTTTTTATTTTTTTTCTTTTTCTTTTTTTTTAATTTTTATTCCAAAGAAAAACTCATAATGAAGATATAACATCCTTTCTCTCTTTCTCTTTCAAATTTTCAACAACTCGTTGAATTAATTTTCAAAATTCGTTCCAACATATTTTGATAGTAAATTTGTAATAATATTTAAATATATATATATATATATATTAGGTATTTTAAAATAATTTATATTATTATTCGTAATGAAAAAAATAATCGGTGATTATTGTTAAACCGATTGAATAGAAAAACGATCAATGTTTGTGTTAACAGGATATTATTAATTATATATATATATATAATTCTGATCCAATCATGATATTGTAAATTATTATTATTAATGTACAAACAAATATACTTGACAAATTATTCATTTGTAATGAAAAAAAAAAATATTCGTTTACAATGTACAGGCTAAATTATCTTACCAAGTATTTTTTACTAACAAGTGTTGAAAAAAGTATTATAAACAAATAAATGGAAGTATAATTAATTTCGTTAATATATTTCGATAATTATTACATTGTAACTTTTGTGTGTGACGGGGTGGAGGAAATATGTTCTTTTTATAACACGTTAAAATAGAAAATTTGTTCTACGTTTCAATAGATTGAATCAGCATATATATATATATGAAGATAAAGATGAAGAAGAACATTTCAGTTTATTTGGATGACCGCCAGAAAATTTCAAACATTTCCTATATAAATGCGTCCGCGAAATGTCCGAGCGAATGACCTCAGATTTTCTTGCATTTTTTCTTTTTAATTACCAATATTCAATCACCAATTTATTTCATCGTATTTACGTATCAATAATGTAACTGCAGCAACGATTAACTGACTATATAAGTACACACACAAAATATTTATCTATATTAGTTTTTTTATTTATATAATCCAAATTTGTATTATCTTAAATTTATATTATAAAATATATTCCAAAGATATTAATATTATTAAATAAATTATAAAATATGTGTGTAATATATATATATANATATTATAAAATATATTCCAAAGATATTAATATTATTAAATAAATTATAAAATATGTGTGTAATATATATATATATAAAAAAAGAACATAAAAATATTTGTTGACTTTTAATATACAGTCATAATTACTAATACATAATATAATAAATAAATAAATTATTACACACATGTGTGTGAAACATCGATCACGTAGTCATCATCATCATCATCATTATCATCATCACTATCATCATTACGAATGATCATCGCGAATAGTATTATACCAAAGTAAACGTGAGAAACTTGGCTTCGAATTTCGAAAGTTTTTCAATGATGATTCCGTCAACGTTCTGTCGTTGTTCTTACATATTCCTATATATACATATATATATGTATATGTGCATATAAGTAAGTACGTAAAGCCACCACGTACGTTATTATCGAATTACCAGGTATCTTGCAACATGGTTTCGTAATCGGGTCGTTTCGTCGGCCGGAATATTAAGCCGGTATTACGCGAGAACGTTCGCGATGTCTCGGCTTCTTTTTTACCCTCCCCCCCCCTTTACTCTCCTTCATCACCACCACCATCACCACCACCACCCACCCGCCGTTCTTCTCTTTCGAGCAATTTTCGTTCTTCTTTTATGGAATTCCCTATTTCTACGAAGTCAGAGGAAAATCACGTTTCAAATTAATAATGTACATTCTTTTCGGGTCACCCTGTATATGATGTTGATAATGATGAGGATGATGATATTATTATTTATGATAGAAATCTCGGTATAGTAATATAGGAAACTTCATTTGTGAGGTTTTGATATTAATTGAATGTGTGTTTCAAATTGGGTAATTTTGTAGATATATGTATATTTATTTGGAATAGAAACAATAATAAGAAAAAAGCAAAAAAAAAAGATTCGTAATCGTATATGGTTGATTCGTTAATAGAAATATCGTAAGAATATATTTGTACTGTTTAATACCCGGAGATTAATTAGAAATAAATTCATGGTAAATTTTTGTTAAATTTAGGAAATTTGAGTTGTTATAGTATTATTGTATTTCCACACAAATATCCAAAAACAAGAGAAACAAATTGAATATAAATATAAAATAGATAAAATAGCTAAGATAATGTAAGTAATAAATTGACTTTAAAAAAAACACACACACACACAAATTCGTGTAAACTTATATTAATTTAATAAATTGAATATATGGAAATGTTGAAATTACTTTTTCAAATTTTAATTATAAAATTGTCATTTACTTTTCAAACAATCTAATATATAAATATATAGTATAACATATAGAAACAATTATTTATTTCGGGGGGTTACAAAAATTCTCTTTTTATTAAAAAATAATAAAAGTATTTGTTTTCTTGTAGACACAATTGGAATTTTTTTTAACCCATCCTCTGTATTGTTTCATAAATTTTGGTATCAAAATAAAAGAGTGTCAGGTTTATATATATACACGGTGTTGTTTCAGTTTAGATCGTATTCAAAGTTTATGGTCTAAGATCTAATCCGGAATCCGAATCGAACTTTCACGTGTCTCCATATGGAATATCGTACGAACCGGAACTTAAGGCAGATAACGAGCACGAAATAGTTTTGCATTTCGTTTAGATTTCCCTTCGTTTTTAACCTTCTATTCGTTTCTTTTCTTTTCATTTCGTTTCGTTTCTTTCACCTTGTTCATATTTTTCTAACGCATTGGCGTCGCGAATAAGCCAAAAATAAATATATAATTACATATAATAATTTTCTGTCCAAAAAAAACATAACGAAAAATCAAAATACTTGAAAAAATTATTAATATAATTACAATAGTTTATACAATAGAATTTTCTGCACAAGATTTTATTCAAAGATAATTTTCTTCTAAAATCCACGATAACATAATTTTTAATATCTATCAAATATAATTTATAATATATCAATTTCATAAAACACACGACATATTTAAAACATCTTACAATTTTTTTTTCAAATCAATTTATAACATATTCTAAATAATTAAACTTTTGTTTCGGACTTGTCGTCATGAAAAATAAATATTACACCAATGAAAAAATCATTTAACAACTCGTAATTATGTAATTAACATTATGGCCCAATAATTAAAAGAAAATTTATTCGAACGAAATATAACCGTTAAGTATCGAGCAAATTTAATAAACCATTAAAACTGTAATTAAATTATCTAACAAATTTTATACAAATTTAATTAATCATGCGTGAGAATATTTAACGAAAACGTTTTTACAACTTTCTAATTTATTTTCTAATTTTTAAAAAACACTTTGACGCGCCAATGTATTATCCACGTTAGACAAGTTTTAGATTCGTCTCTGAAATCAGGTTTTTCAGCTACTTACTCATCTCTTCTCAACTATGAACAGGTGTGGGCGTTACCTATTGTCCATCTTTTTCTTGCACACACACACACACACATACGAACGTTTATTAAACGTAAAGAAAAAAATATATATATATATATCACGCTAATCTTTCAACTTCAAGGATTGTCAAACAGACTTAAAAAAATGGAGATTATTTAAAAAAAAAAAAAAAAAAAAATTATTCTTCCTCTTTTTTCATCCTAATCTTCGTCATCGTCATGATTAATTATTATTATTATTATTATTCTAATTATTCAAATAATTAAACACGAATTTCTTTTAAACGTGTAACATAACTTGTTTACAAGATAATCAAATAAAACTATTATTATCACTGACATAAGTTGTATTCTCATTTATTTACAGAACAGAAATGGAACTACTTACTTACTTACTTACTTACATTAGTATTGTGGTGAAAAGAGAGTGAAAGAAAGAGGGGTCCGGGGAGAGGGAGAGAGGAAGGCCACTTAATTCGCATAATCTAGTCGGTTTGACGCTTCGACGAGCTTAACATTCGAACCGACGAGCACACACGAAGAAGGAAGAAGCCTAACTCGTTACAAAATACGTTACACGATAAGTAGTATAAGTTATTTGCTTTGCCAACGACGATAACATAATAATCTTTAAACAGGATGTGATTGAGAAACGTTGAAAGTCAATCGATAATTTGGAACTTTCCCCTTTTTTTTTYTTTTTTTTTTTTCTTTTTTTTTTTTTCTTATTGGTCAAAATATATTCTTTACTAATCGTTCTTCATTAAATATTATAAATGTCATTTGATTTTTTGTTAATTCAATTATCATCATATCACGATATCGTGTTGAAAATATTCTTTAATTCCCTGACCCCTATGGAAACTTATAAATCATAAGTATATATTATATATTATATATACTTATGATAATATAATATATATAATAATAAATAATTATACAATATTTAATATATACTCTCTTCTTATAATATTGTATAGAAAACATATAAGTGTATAGAATTTATAAATTATATAAGTAATTTAAATATTTCATTTTTACACATATATACGCGTAACTATTTATTTATTATTTTTACACATTCGTACATCTAATTATTTAAAATTACAATAATTAGAATATTGTGTTCTGTTGTTTAATTTAGAAATACCATAATTAATTCGATTGATTTTGTACCTTTGTTTAAATCGGATACCGATATATTCATGATAATTATTAAACGATAGAAAATTTGTTTATGATCGTTGAATGGATAATAAATTAATTAATTAAATGTCATATACTTTTTGACGAACATAACTTCGTTTTATTTATAGACGTGTATCTTTTTTTTTCGGAAACTTCTTATATTTCATAGTTCATTTTGTTGATTAAAAAATAAAATAAAAAACATGAACGAATAAATTAACAAAGTGGAGGTCTCCGTATTGTTTAAAAATGACGACCTTTTAACGTTCTACCGGGAGACGACTTCCGTCATCGTCGAGTTCGCCGAGTCAGCGACCTGTACACTGTTGTAACATATATATGTATATAGAAACGTAACTACCTACATACATACTTAATACATATATAGATACTACGTATGTGTACATAGAGTGGTTCTCATAAAAAAAAAAACTATCGTAGAATCGTTTCTAATTGATTTTATAAAAAAATTTCCCTCCCCAAAAAAAAAATAGAAAGTCGTTTCGATATAGCAATTAAATAAAAAAAATTTCAACCTGAGTTAAAGGATCTTTAATAATAATCAAAATAAATCTTCGAGAAATATTTTAAATGTCAACGGTAATCAAATATGGCATATCGTTTGAAGTATTGTTATTTAAATTTTTAAGTCGATAGTTTTTTCTAAGAAAAAAAAAAGAAAAAATTGTATTTGATGCAAGTTCGAAAAGATAAATATTGTAAAATTGTCGATTCAAATTTTGTAACGAACTTTTATCGTAATCTCGAATCATCTCTTCGAAATATTTATAAATAGTTCTTTTTCCTTTTTTTTTTTTTCTTTTTTTTTCTTTTATTATAATATTATTTCGATACACCAGAACACTTTGTCAATACTTTTCGTTGGTTTTGCATGTAAAGATTGGGATTTATAACATTGAGGGGGAAAAAAAAAAAAAGATAAGTATGATATCATATTTTTTCTGAGTCACACCGTGTATATAATACGTATTCGTGTATTTATATTATATATATATTATATATATCTCAATGCACACACACATATATATATATATATATATATATATATATAATATACATATAGATAGACGTGTATATTATTATAATATATATTTCTATGTTTGAATATATCTATGTAGGATAGTTTTTCCGAAGGCACGAGCTATACGATACTAATACAAATAAAGTATACAATTTTCAAGTGGACTCGATCGAGTTGTGAGCGTGAAAAACATGCTCCGATGATTCGATCAGGCGAATCGAATGCGCAAAAGTTCTTGCCAGTTTCAGATATACGTTCCATCTACTTGTTGATATATATATATATACATATGTATATGTATGTATGTATCTATGCATGTATGTATGCATGTATGTATGCAATAATGTATGTACATATCTATATATATATACACATATGTATATAACTAAATAATTACGTATATATATATGTATCTTTGTGTGTGTATGTGTTGTATATGTGTTTATGAGAGAAAGAGAAAAGAGAAAGAGAGAAAGATAAAGATAAAGATAAAGAGTGAGAAAAAGTACGTCGACTCGGTTGTATGTCCCATAGTCGTCGTGCCATGATTTTCCGCCCACGTATTTACGTAGAAAAGCATGAGATTCTTGACAGTGTCCAGTCTGTTTATTGCTCGTTTGTTTTAATGCAAAAAAAGAAAATAAATAAATAAAATTATCGGGAAAGTTGTCGTCGTTGCTTTTGACATTTGTTGACTCACCTGCGCTCTATACGCGTTTTATATATTATTTTTTTTTCTTCACCTTTTATGTTTTTTTTTTTGTACTCTTCATTTATCTTTCTCGTTGGTTTTTTTTTTATATTTTTTTACTGTTTACTCTCTCGTTACGATACGACAAAGTATATATTTTTTTCTTTTCGTTTAAAAATCATTTTAATTACATAGCGCAGTAGTTGTCTAGTTATTATCTAAACAAAGAGAGTCTTAAGTTATTACGAAAGAAGAAATAATAATAATGATTATGAATCGTGGTTTTTTTTTTTTTATTTTTTATGAATATAAAATCATATGATAATTTACCGACCATACGTCGGTATTTGATTATTGTCGATCGGTAATTCAGATTTCTATTTAAAAAAATATCGTTTTACTAGTGACATCTATCGTTGATTAAAACAACTAATGATTACATTTAAATACACACGTATATTTATTTGTAGATAAATGGGATGAATATCAAATACTTAACGTAGGAACAAGTAGTTAATTGAGAAATGCTTTTATGGTTTTCGTATTATGATATAATTGTACTATTAAAAAAATAAAATAATGTAGAAAATATTTGTGACAAAATATAACGATAAACAAAATTGAATATAGCAATAAACCTCGGTAGAAAAACATCGATCGCAAGCGAAAAGGTAGACACCAGTTCGTTTAGCAGTGGGGAGGATGGTATTGTAAACACAAGGACGAATTAATCATTCTAAAAACATTGGTCGTCGAATTCGATCCACGAAACAAGACAGTCACAGTGTTATCCGTGGTTTCGTTCAGTTCTGTACGTAGCAGTTTTTATAGAAACAATAGTGGGACATAATAATTAAACAAAACAAAAATGGCGCTTCTAAGGAGGATCATTAAATGCGAGGTAGGAGAAGTTTTATAAAAAAAAGAAAATTCATACATTTTCGTAATAGTTAATAATTATATAAAATTATTAAAATTATATATATGTATATCTTAAAGTTTATCTTCATTTACTTGCTTACGTGTTGACTATATGAATACAAAAACTAATCGTATGGATAATATATTATCTCAGAGATAGGAGAAATAGTTTCAACTTCGTTCGATTTTATTTCACAATTTTCTTTTCTGTTTTTATTTTTTTTTTGCTTTTTTTTTTTTGTCGCATGTCAAGATAATTTTTTACGTTTGATATATTTGAATATTGGTACGATACATGTTTTTTCAATCAATGCCTTCATCCCTCGTGGTAAAGTAATTGACGTAGCAACTTGTGCGCAAACTCAATTGGCTCTATTACATTTTAATCAAAGTAGGCTACATGGTCATTCGGACAAATTTTTTTACAGAGAACGAGAGAAAAAGAAAAAATTATCAAAAGATTTATTCTAATAAAATTACAAATGAGCGGAATCGTTGAAATTATTTTTTCATCGAGAGTTTGCATGCTGTTATCTTCAATGAAATGATTATCATTTTTTTTTACCGAGCTAACATAACAAACAATACGTTAGATAGAATGTTCTTATCTAACATAATTGCAACATATTATTGAAAAATATTGATTTTGTCATTTGACGAAACGTTTTATTTATAAAAACAATATAAATAATTTTACAGGCACGTTATATCTCTAGGTTATACGGTTCAAGTTCATCGACTGTTCAAATGTATATCGACGGACAATTCGTGGGTAATTATTCTAATTAAATGTTAATTTATTTCATTGTTAACGAATGTCCACCATTGTTTTTTAAATTCGATTCATCCCTTCAAACGAGAAAAAAATAATATCACAATTCGTCCGCGCGAAAAATAATTAAAATAATTATTAATATATATATATATTTTTTTTTTGTTTATAAACGAAATATACAGTCGTAATAAAAAAAATATTTAAAATCAATTAACTGAAAAAATTTGAAAAATTCTGTTCATTACTTTCGACTTGGTGCAGGAATCTTCTTTACCGATATATCGCGATCTCTTTTTCAGAATCAAAGGCGACAGAATTCACGGATGTTCATGATCCAGCAACGAACGAACTTCTCTACCGTACTCCAAAATGTACGAAGGAAGAAATGGAAAGGGCTGTCGAGAGTGCGAAAAACGCTTACCAGAAGTGGCGTAACACTAGCGTACTCACCAGGCAAAATTTAATGCTCAAGTATCAAGCTCTTATACGAGAGCACTCGGTTCGTTTCTTATTTTTCTCTTCTTCATATTAAAATATATATATATATATATATATATACATAAATACAAATAATAATAATAATAATATTAA
>NW_014569592.1:99547-107274 GCF_001313835.1 Polistes canadensis
TAATTATTTATAGAAAAAAATTGCAGAAAATATGGTGAGGGAAAATGGCAAGACCATGCTAGATGCCGAAGGTGATATTTTACGTGGTCTGCGTAAGTGTATTTTTAATTAACGATTAAATATAAATAACGAGCGAATTAATGATCCCTAAAAATCGCGTAGGCATATGTGATAATAATAATATAATAAGTATATTATAATAATATCGAGATATTAAAATTATTGTTAATATTCTATAAGAGTTGGTCGCGACCCCATGATGTATATGAGGGGAGTAAGGGAGTCACGTTAAATTAAATTTACTCGGACAGAAATTTGGTAAAAAATAATTAAAAAAATTCTTGGATTACCCACAACGACCCAAAATTAATTTCAAAGATGTTTGGCAAAATTTACGCGTATAGTTATAAAACGTATTAATGAATTTTTATGACGGTGAAAACACAAACCTATACTCAGGGTGGGTGGCGTAAAAATATTAGTATAAAAGGATAAAAAAAAAAAATTTTTTTTAAAAGTTTGAGAAACCTTATTCTCTAATATAATCATTTTTTTCTTTTTTTTTTTTTAAATTAAAGTTATTATTTTGTAATTATTTGCAGAGGTCGTAGATGCATGCACTTCAATACCAATGTTACAAATGGGTGAATCAACCCCGAACATTGCCACAGACATGGACATTATTTCATACAAAATTCCAATTGGCGTGACAGGTGCCATATGTCCGTTTAATTTTCCCGCAATGATCCCATTATGGTCGTTTCCGGTATCAGTTGCATGTGGCAACACAACGATTTTAAAACCTTCCGAACGAGTACCGGGAGCTTCGATGATACTTGCTGATCTTTTTACGAAAGCAGGTGCCCCACCAGGTCTTTTAAACGTCATTCATGGTCAACATTCTACAGTTGATTTCATTTGTCAACATCCTGACATCAAAGCTGTATCATTTGTTGGTTCGGATCAAGCGGTAGGTAAATATTTGTAATAAATGAAATATTATATAAAATTGTACGGGGTCGTATTTGTATTAAATATATTTGTCATTACGATTATTAGTTATTTTTTTTCATGCAACGTTATATAAATTTAACTAAATTTTAATAGAATTTCAATGAAAATTTATCTATTTTAATATTCTACGATTTTTATTTGTGATACTAATTATATATCAAAACCTTGTCATGTTTTTTTTATCATTTTTGTATAGATAATAATAATAATAATAAATTAAATTTGACGTAGAGTTAATTGGATTAAAAAAATTGTATTAACAAAATATTTCGTTATTTAGAATAAAAAATTGTAAGAAAATTTCTTGATCGTAGAAAATAAGTACGATATTACAGCAGTTTTATAATTTATTTTAATATTTAAATTTATTATCAATGTTTTAAATATAATTATCATTTGTGATATAGTACGAGTGACTTTATTAAAAATCTATTCAAATTTCAGGGTAAATACATATACAAGGAAAGTAGTGCACACGGTAAACGCGTGCAATGCAACATGGGTGCGAAGAATCATTGCGTGGTATTACCGGATGCGAATAAAAATAAAACACTTTCGCAAATAACTGGTGCGGCATTCGGTGCAGCTGGTCAAAGGTGTATGGCATTGTCCGTGGCAATTTTCGTAGGTAAATCAAAGGAATGGATAGGGGATTTGGTTGAAGCTGCCAAGAGGTTGAAGGTCAATGCCGGACATGTACCTGGTACCGACCTTGGGCCAGTTATATCGCCACAATCGAAACAAAGGATATGTAATTTAATCGAATCAGGTGTTAAAGAAGGTGCTGGTCTTCCGTTAGATGGAAGAGGAATTGTTGTACAAGGATACGAAAATGGAAATTTTGTTGGGCCTACTGTCTTAACCAATGTCAAGGTAAATAAATTTTATTTTTTATATTGGCTTACGTTAGCCATTTTGTATTTTAATATCTTAACGTTTATACACTTTCATTTATTTGATTAATTTTTTTTGTAATACTTTTAGCCCACTTCTTACAGCGTAAATAATAATAATAATATATATTAAATTATTTTAAATAAATAGTTAATATTTATATGAAAAAGTGTTAATGTCGTATCTCAATTAAATATTGATATTATATTACAAAGATAAAAGAAAAAAATATTAGGATAGACACACAAAAAATTGGATATTATAAATAATTATATGTTCATAATATTATGTTCTTTACCATATAGTCATCTATGAAATGTTATACGGAAGAGATCTTTGGTCCAGTACTTTCCTGTATGTTCGCTGATACTTTGGACGAAGCCATAGATATTATCAATAAAAATCCTTATGGGAATGGTACTGCCGTATTTACGAGCAACGGTGCAACCGCAAGAACGTTCGTTGATAGAATTGAAGCAGGTCAAGTTGGCATTAACGTTCCCATACCAGTTCCATTACCTATGTTCAGTTTCACCGGTAATAAAGGATCGTTTCTTGGGGACAATCATTTTTACGGAAAATACGTAAGATCACAACAAAAAAACATAAATTTATTTTCTTCTTTCTCACTCTCTTTGTTTCTTTTTAATTATGTATTTTTTTTTTGTGTTTATTTTATTTAATTTGAAAATATTATACTACAACAAACGCATTATTTTGATTAATTCTGATTTTAGGCTGTCAATTTCTACACGCAAACGAAGACAGTAACTCAATTATGGCGATCAAGTGACGCGAGTAATATTGCATCGTCAACGGCAATGCCTACAATGCAATAAAAAAAATATATATATATAATAATATTTCCATTTAAATAGATTTTTTTAACAAAAATTTTACGCTTATTAAAAGTCTTCCAAGGAAAATGATCTTTACACAGTTCCTACAACGTGTTTACTTTATTAAAGAGTTTTTTTTTATATATATTATACGATGATATAGATATATATTAATTCTCGTACATGTATCATCAAAAAATCATGCTACTATTTATAAATATCATATATATATATTTTTTTATCAAAGAAAAGAAATATAAATGCATCGATATTAATTATCGTTTATT
This sequence comes from Polistes canadensis, assembly GCF_001313835.1. Classification (NCBI taxonomy): domain Eukaryota; kingdom Metazoa; phylum Arthropoda; class Insecta; order Hymenoptera; family Vespidae; genus Polistes; species Polistes canadensis. The sequence continues at coordinate 102,582 of NW_014569592.1, forward strand.
AAATAAAATTGGATTCAACTAAAATTGTAGAGAAAAGAAAAAAAAAAAAAGATTACCAGGATTGAAATAAAAAGTACGTTAACAAATGATCCATAGTATCTCGAGTTTTATATGGAAAATGAAATTACGATAGAAAGAGAAAGAGAGAGAAACAAAAAATATAAAGTACACGTTAAAGTTTGATATAATAAAAAAATGATCGATAATTTTTCCATTTAATTTGATGATCAACCTTTTAAAAGTAAAAAACAATCACACACATATACACTTCCTTCTCTCGAAATTAAATACTCGCAAAGATTTAAACCGAGTTTGCGATTAAACGTAAATTCAGGAAACACAAAAAAAGATATAAATATAATTCTTTCTTTTTTATTTTTCTTCTATTTTACTGGACCAAAAAATTTTATACACTCTTCTAATTATAGTTATTGTATAATATTAAATGGAAATAAAATAAAATAAAAGAAAGAAAAATAGTAGTAGGGGTGGGGTTGAAGTTAGAATTCACTCTCTCTACTTCTCTCTCTCTCTCCCTCTCTCTCTCTCTCTTTCTATTTGTCGTGAACCTTTGAACTCTTCTTCCTTATCAAGGAAAACATTTCAAAACACCATCCATACCACTCCCGGAAGTTTCCGAGTAACGCATGCGCCTTACTAACTTGGTGGTAGAAATTCTTGATCACCATCCCCCTTTTCTTGGTTCGCATCTGCGCATTTTCCTAAACCCCGATGGTGGATAATTTCGTTCACACGACCGCCGACACAAGGCTGTGTTCTACCTGCCTGCGTTTCCCAAGAATCGTCTAGTGGAATCATCCTCATCGAGGTAATACGAATTGAACCAAACAAATTTTTATCTTTTTATTTCTTTCTCTTTCTCTCTTTCTCTGTCTCTTTGTATGTTGAAACACACAAATTTTAACTCGTGAGTATATATTATTATCATTATTATTATAATATATATATATATATAAGTACGATTATTTATTTATTTATAATNNCATAAACGGTAAATGATATGTTCAGGATTTTTTGTTTTTTATTTATATTAAATAACAATAATATTAAAACAAATTACGCGAAGTCTTGATCGAAGAAAGGGTTAAATTTGGACACGATTACTATGAATTGATTCGTGTTAGGATAATTTTAAAAATTTCACGAAGGTTCTCATGAAAAATTTCGAAATATTCCGATAAATAAATTTTTTCCTTTTTCCTCTTTTTTTTTTCGAAAGATTAATTAATAATTAAAACAACGACAAAATAATTAACTCTTCGTTTGAATAATAATAATAATTACTTTAAACGTCAACAGATGTAACATTTAAAAATCTTCCATCCGCATAAAACGTTATGCAAGTATTAATCTTAAATTATACAAATAGAAATGAAACAAATCGGAATGATAATAGAAAAAGGTTAATTTATTCATAGTTATCAAGGTTTTATAAACATTTTCCGTGCATAAAATAATCCGATAATGGACGTATGATGAATCATGTGTGGAGATAGACTTTGAACAATAACTCTTAAGAATTTATACGTCAAAAATGAGAAAAAACAAACAAACCTACAAAACAATTCATATAAATAATACCAAATGTAATATTAGAAAATTTGTCGAATTTTGTTTCAGGTGAAATGGCAGTATTGTATTTATATATGAGATATAGATACAATTGGAATGAAGTTACGTTTAGTATGTGGTCCACGTATGGTATGGTGACCAATCTTATTGGTAAGATTATATTCCTAAAATTAATTTCATTATTATATATCACAATTACACATAAAATTCATTTATTATTTAACAAAAAAATATATATATACATATACATATATATAATATTATTTCGAGATGAAAAATTAATTAATTAGAATAATATTAAAATTATATAACGAAAGATATTTATTTTCATAATTAATTATTTGATCTATCTATAATATAATTAACATATATCTACATATCGAGAAACAATAATAATAATAAAGTAATACAATATAAAAATAATATTGAAAAAATAATGAAAATATTATATCGATAGATTTGTTTATACAGGTGTTCCTATTACCTCATATTTCTCTAATGATGTACAAAACCGTGAGAAAAGGTGATGCCAGTTTACAATACACGATTTTACCACAAAGCGATCAATTCAATTCTAACGGATTGTCACAATCAACGTCACATAATACGGGAAATGGAAAATCACGATCTAAAATTATCAAATATACGATATTTACATTAGCGTTGATCGTATTATCATGCGTGGGAATACCATTATTGATAAATCAAAACGATCACAATTTATTTGCCGGTACTATACTTGTTATGGGTAGGGTTGGATATGAAACAACAACTACAACGACTATGACAACGTCAACAACAACAACAACAACAACAACAACAACGTCAACTTCATCGACAACTGCATCATCGACTAGCAATAGCAGCAATGGTGGTAGTGGTGCTGGTGGTGGTGCTGGTGGCACCAGCAACAGCAACAACACCACCAGTACGTCAACTACCATCGAAAATGCATTGAAAAGTGATCAGATCAGTGAAGATGAAGAAGAGGATGAGGAAGAAGAAGATGACGAGGAAGAAGAAATAATCATTGACAAGAGTAAATATCAAATTCCAATTAGGAAGACAACTAGGCCAAGGACAACTACTGTAATGATAACTTCTACTATTACTGCTTCCTCTTCTTCTTCTTCTTCTTCTTCTTCTTCTTCTTCTTCCTCTAAGAACAAAGATTTTGACAATCTAACGATACCCATCGATTCCTTAAAGGATGACGAGCTTGAATCTTCCGAGACTCTATCTCCAGGTATATGTACATATATATTTATAGATATATATAAATATATAGATATAAGTGTAGAGATGGTATATATTAAATTGTCTGTACAAACTTTGGGAATAAGTTTTAAGGGTTCCCTGAACAAGTAGATAGTAATATACCACAAATATATCTATATATATATATACGGATGTTGAAACGCTTGCTTTTGAAATTAAATTGAAAATTGGAAATGTTTGTATAAGATTATCAGAACTAATAGCTTTGATTTTTATTCTTTTAAATTTATTTTTAACCTGTAGTGTTTCTTTCTCTTCTTGTACTATATTTCTTGGCAAATTTTCATGCTAAATGATAAGAGAAAATGAATAATATAAAATTGCCTAGTATTTTTAATTTACAATAGTATAATGTCTTGCTTTATTATACATGACAAATTTTGTTAGAATAATTGTTGATGTAATTAAGAAATAAAAAAAAAAAAACGTAAGTATTTCAAACGTATCGTTTTCATTCGAATTCAAATAATATTAATAAATTTCATTGAACATTAATATAAATAATGATATATAAATTATATATTATCATATTTAAAAATAATAATATATTTTATCGCTTATATACATCCGTTGTTTTTATTTCCAGACGAAATAATCGTGGATGAAGGAAGAATTCCGACTGATTCGTCGTTGAATATACGACAGACGAGTATTTATTTGAATTCTCAGTCGTCCCCATCCTCTACCCCATCATCGGAATTTTCGAAATCCTCTTTGAGCAGCATCGAACCCTCGGAAATGACGAAGGTGTCGTCTGGTACCGGTAGGAAGACAAAAATGCCACGGGTGACATTGAAATTACGAGAAAACGAGACGATACCACAAATGTATATGAAAGCTGGTATAGCTTCTTATAAAAAGGGTAATATTACTACGAGCGTTTTGGCACACGGACTTAGCTTAGAAGGTTTGATTTTTAAAACACCCGAAGGAACAATCAAACCATGGGAACAAAAATGGTTCTTTTCCGATCCCTCTTCGGATTTCCAATGGAAGGTGAGATTTATCTATATTATTTTGCTATATTATTATAATCATTTTTGTTCATTATTTATATATTTTTATTTTATTTTATTACTTTATATTTTTATTTATTTTTTTTATTGTTCCTTATGTTTTCATCTATTAAAATTATTTAGAAATTTATGGATTAAAATCATATATATTGGAGAAAAGAAAAATTATGATATTTAATCATTACAATTTTTGTTAAATAATAATTATATTATTTTATATTTTTGTTCGGACTCGAACTCGGGACAATCTATAAATAATATGTGTGTGTGGTTTGATATTTTTCGGGTCAACGGGATGAAATAATTTTAATCGATATTTTAAATAAACTGTCAATATTTATCATTTAAATATCAATATGTAAAATGACATATTGTATTGACAAGATACAATTTCATTATCAGACGATTTAATTATTATCTACACTATACAAAATATTCATATATATATATTGAAGATTTATTATTAAAAATCGTTCGTCAAATGAAATTCTAACGAGTAACAACATTTCCTGACAAAATTCAACTTGTCATATGAATAATTAAAATTAACTCGATTCAAATTCATTCGTCTCATTAAAAAAAAAATAATTCAATTAATCGAATATTCGCGTATTAAACATTCATTATATTTTTTTTGACTTAACATTTCTTATTAATATACTATTCCCTTTTATGCAAATAAGATAACGTGGAATTTATTAATTCGTTCGTATTGAAAATTGTTAGAATACTGATCTATTCAATAAATATTACACAAATCGATTTGAACTCTATTCCTTAAATGGATTTTTTCTTTTTTTTTTTTT
>NW_014569592.1:108034-109103 GCF_001313835.1 Polistes canadensis
TATTTTTATATTAACAGTTTAGAAATAAATTCGCGAACAGGTATATATATTATCGAAAATTCAACAAAAATTTTCATATATACAATCATTATTATTAAATATATATTTATTAAATTAATTCCACTAACAATTTTTGAAAGAAACAAGATACTAATACGATTGTCCTATCGTTCACATTCAATATTTTTTCTTCTCTCCTTAATAACTAGAAATAATTTATTATTGATCCTTCCTTGTGGGAGGTGAGGGGTGGGGGTGGGAGGTATCCTAGCCATGGAAAACAATATATTTGAAATTCCGTAAGATGTTCAACCCGTTCTAAAGAATTTCGAATTCGATCTTAGGTTAAAGTCTTAACGTATTCTCAACTCGTTCACTTTCAAAGCTATTAATTTAAAGTACTTCTATACTACTATATATATATATCGATCCCATTGCAGCAGCAGCAGCAGCAGACATTTAAACAGTCACGTTCGGTGTACGATCGATAAACACGACAGGTGAATCTAAAAACGAACGAGGAAATAGCATCCATTTCTTATTTTCTTTTAGTATGTGTCCTCTCCATTGGGGATTACGTTACTTTCCTTTCCTGTTAAAAATTGAAACGCGTAATAATAATATATCAAACGAAAAAAAAAATATTCTCCCGATGAGAACTCATTCTTATCGATATCTTTATATTTCTTTTCTTTTCTTTTTTTTTTTTCATTTTCGATAAAAAACACACGACGACATCATACACGATAATTTATTTCTATATTCACTGTAACGTTTATTTAAAAAGAAATATAATTACAAGGACAATTTATATATATATATATATATATGTATGGTACGTTTGTATATATGTCGGAATTGGACAATAAATAATGTTGGAACGTTTATTAATTTATATTTGAATGTTCGAACAATTTTGCAAGCATCTTATATTGAAACATATAAATAACATAGTAGTATTTCTAATTGGAAAAATATTTTATATTCAAACGAGTAACATACTATTATAGATATATATGTATATTATTGTCATTTTTCAATAAAAAAGTAATCAATATCTCATATATAT
>NW_014569592.1:109288-111809 GCF_001313835.1 Polistes canadensis
TCTTTTATATATATAGAAAATATCGACATTATTTGTTCGAACGTAATACCATACATATATATAAAAAACGGATAGATAATAATAATTATTATTATTATTATAAATAACGAATAAATTCTAATATTGATTAAATTGATATGATATTATTCATATAATACGATGATTAATAAATAAACATATAATATATATTTATTATCTAATATTAATACGAACAAAATTATTCGTATCTATCCATCCATCCATCTATCTATCTATCTATACAGATAGATATATAGATCTATATCTTATCTATACAGATAAATTTATAGATAGACAATATCTATTATTATTAAATAATGTATTATTATCTCGAATTAAGAAGACTACCAACTTCACAGGGTCCAAATCAGATGCCAATGTCTATGTACATCCTTCTAGCAGGATTAGCAGGATTAGCTGTTCTCAGCATCGTATTAATGTTTTATGTACAACGTAAAGCGTCACGACGGCAACGGCACGACATTGAGGAACCAGAAACGGAAATACAAGAAGAGGATAAATCAACATTATTGGGTACTGATAATCACGAGATTGAGGATAAGGATTAATCAAAGGAATAAATCAATGAAACCCGAAGATATTGATCCTTTACCTCGCGACTGAATTTTTCCAATAATTTTTTAATGGACGCCCATTTATTGACTCTAAGACGCACACATTACGACGATGACGATTTTAACTGATGAGAAAATAATAAGAGAGAGTGTGAGAGAATGAGAGAAAAAAAGAGAGAGAGAGAGAGTAAGAGAGAAAATATAGATTTTCTATAACTATGTATGTCTACCACCTTTAGGATATTATTTTCACATTGCGAATGTTAAATTTGAATTCTTTTTAATATCTTTTTCTTTTATACACAAAACGATTCGCATAACTTTAAAAAATATTTGGAAAATTACGTGTGTAAGATGAAAACATTCGTCGAATATCATTTCAAATCGTATTTGATTCATTGATTGTTCGAATCTATTAATTGTAAGACAAAAATGTATTTTATTGTTATAAACATTATCAAATAGAAAGAAATTTCGTTGGTATTAATATTATACAGTAAAATCTTTCACACGTTTTTTGTTTTTTTAAACTTGAAATTTATTATTCTTTCTATCTGCGAGATGAAAACAAACAAACAAACAAAAAAAACATATGTACGATATTTTGTTCGTTCGAAAGAAAGTTGAGTTTGTTAAAATTTATTAAAATGTTTACGAGTACGAGGAAAAAGTTGGACCCTTTTTTTCTTTTTTTTTTTCTAAATCGTGTAATATAATATGTCGTTGGATAAATAATATGTCTAAAAATGATTTCAAATTTATCGAATAAATCGCGAATCATCATCCTGTATTAGTTTAATATTCGTTTCGTTGGATATTATCTCGAATACGATATTGTTGTAATACTTTTTCCGATATATTTTATGAAATAATATTACTACCATTTTTTAATTTCCAACGGAACGAAAAAAACGTAAGCAAGTATATATGTACACGTATGCTTACCTATATGTGTATGTGTGTGTGCGTGTGTACGTACGATTAGCGGATAGATCATATGATTCCGTACAAAAAATAATGTTCGATGTGTTTTTCGAGAATAAAAAGTAATCAAGATAATGAGATGATTAAAAAAGGGCGAACGGTAAAAAATAAAAAGATTTAAAAAAAAAAAAATGAATAATAAAAATACAAAAAATAAATGAATAAAAAAAGAAAAAGAAAGAAAGAAAGAGAGGAAGTGAATAGGTGTGTGTGTGAGAGAGAGAAAGAAAGAGATTAAAAAATGTCATAAGTAACACAATAATGCAGTAGCAAAATGAAAAAGACGGTTATAGTTTCTATTTTGAAGATTGTATTTTTTTAAAACTCTTTATTCATTTCGACTTCCACATAACGCGCACTTATTTATATCTATGCGAATTAGGTGCGCTATATGTGTGTGTGTGTGTGTGTATGTGTGTATGCGTTTACCATACGTAAGAACGAAAGAATTTGTGTATGACTTGTATGTATGTATGTATATCTGTTGTTGTTATGTTAAACGTATGCGTGGGTGGTGAATTAAATGACGCCCACATAATTTGCGTATCTTCAAACAGGATGTGTATCGTAAAATAATTTTTCTTTGCCTCCTACGAATCTTTCGCCAGATTTTTTACGCGTTTTATAATCAACGAACGAACGAACGAACGAACGAACGGATCGGAACGGAATGGAACGAAATAATACAATGCGAATAAAAAACACATAAATATACCAACAAAAGCCATAGATATACGTATTTATCGAAACACTTATAGGAATTTTATGCGAAATGTTTCGCAAGGGGCAGATGAAATATTTGTTCTTATGATATTAGTGTGGGTATTTTTTTTCTTTTTTCTTTTTCTTTTTTTTTTTTTTCAATACCGAAAGTCAGTCATCATCGTTTTACTAAAACTCGTTACTTCGTATATATGTATAACAATAGGGTGCTTCATACACAT
>NW_014569592.1:111954-120795 GCF_001313835.1 Polistes canadensis
AATTACGAACACCGTGCTTCTCAATATATCCATGCATATATATATATATATATATATATATATATATGCATGTGTATACTCTTCTGTAATTGATTGCTTCATTTGAGTGTGAATAACGAATGGTATATCATTTCTATACATATATACGAGTATTATCAGTGACGATATAGAAATTAAAGAAACAATTATATTCGATTACTTTTTTCTAACATGGCCGACGAAAGTGTACGAAGATTTTTTTATTTTAAATTTTAAAACCAAAGGAGAAAAGGAATTAAAAAGGAAAAAGAAAAAAAAACAAAGTATATATTAAAAATACACGTGTAAGTAATTACTTCATGTACTTATTTACATAACACGTTCATTGATAATATCAAACTTATAACAAAAAAAAAATAAAAAAAAGGCAATCGATTCTCGCTACTATAGTCTCGTTGCAAAATTAGTTAGCTTAGGTAGGCGAAACAATTGTGTGTACATATATTTAATTAATATTAACGTTGTAAGTCAATGTGTATATATATATACACGTATATCTGGGGATATCGCGCATTACAAGCACGAATGCATTTATTATCGGAAAGATCAGGAACGGCCAATGGAATTAGTTGATTTAGGGCCTATGAATGTATACAAAAATAAATAATAATAATAATAAAAAAAAAAAAAGAAAAGAAAAAGAAAAAATAAAATAAAACACCGGAGAAATAAAAAACATTCAGAACAGAAGGACAAAAGTAAAGAAGAAAAGGTTAGGGGGAGTGGGTGGATAAGTATAAAGAGGCAGAGAATTGTTAAAAAAAAAAAAAAAATATATACATACATTTGTCAATCGTTAGATAATTTTCTACCTTACCACACGACGATATGAGATAAATAATAATAATAAAACAGAGATAGATGGAGAGGAAGACCGTAGAATATTGTATTCTTTGATAGTATTGTACCGTCATCGCGTTAAATACATACTATCGTCCAATGGTGGTCCCAGTGGTAACAAAAATGATGCTGAGTAGATAAAAAAGGGGACTTGTGAGTTTCTATATACTTTACTACAAAAAAGTTGGCATAGAATCGCAACAGCAGAAAAAAATGAAAAAATGAAAATATTTATCTATTGTTTATACATTATTAACGATTAATTTATTTCTTTACACTACCTTATAGGTTGTTACTTTGGAAATCAACTTTAAATATATCCCCTGTAGGTATATGCCAACTTTACTTTCATTTTTTTCCAAGTGTGCTTGCGCCTCCTTGAATTTGTGGTTGCGCATGCGTATAACATATCTCCCACTCATGACGTCGCCATTTCATAATTATTCAAAGTGTAATTATTATTTTCAACTAATTAACGAGAAAATAACATATATTTCATTAAATTAAATTGAGCAAATAGTGAGCAAATAAGAACACTTTTTCATTTTTTTTTCTGCTGTTATGGTTCCTTGCCAGTGTTCCTACGGCAGGGTGAAGGGAAAAAAATATTAATTGAATATAACACAAAAGTAGTAAATGTTTAAAAAAACAATAAAATATCGTCGTTATCTTGTGTTGATTAAATAGGAATCGTCGTTATCGTTTAGATTCGCGCAACGAAAAGAAGAAATTTTACTGATTAACAACGACGACGATGACGATGACGACGACGACGAGACAGTAGAGGCCTTCGTTCTCTTTGCGTGTTCGCCACTATTTTTGTAGTAGAGGTCGAGATACGAAAGGAAAACGAACGGGTGTCGCGTGGTTCGTGAAATTTTTACATCCAGTACGGCTCGGGGCTTCAGTCGGATCGAGCTCAGGAGGCCTCTTCTTCTGAAACGTCGTCTTTTTACTACTATTCATCATCATCATCATCATCACCTTCAGTTAAGTTTATAATCATGTAAGTAATAACGAAAGTCATCTAACAAATCAATCATCGTTCTTTCGATGCCGTTTTACTTTAACAAATAGAACAAATTTGTTCCATTGAAATTACGTTTCGTTACGAACTTTTGTCAAATATTATTCCCATTTTTCTTTTTTTTTTTTCAATACACGTTTCATGGTTTTGATAAATGATAAAATAATTTTTGTCATTGGATAAATTTATGGGGGCGATAAAAAAGAGAGAATAGTAGAGTGAGAGAGAGAGAGATAATTATGATTATATTCGTTTTATAACGATAAGACTTTTTCGAAGGTTCGAAGTTCATAATCTTACACGGATCATTCATAAAACGAGGATACCGGGAATCTGTTCTAGAAAAGGTATATACGATGAACAATAATCAATATTATTAATAATAAGGAACGGTAAAATCGTTACCGCCCTATTATCAAATTAATATCATTCAAAAGAAAAAAGAAAAAAAGGGTCATAGACAAAAGAACTAGTCAAACGTTATTATTTTTCTCTGAACATAATAATTATCACGTTTTATCTTTAACATCGGTGCCGTATTAAATACCCGACACGCTCTAACTACTCGTTTATATGCGTTATATAAAAAAAGAAAAAGGAAAAAGAAAAAATTTCGTTTTTAATGCTCGATAAAATTATTTTAAACGCGACCACTTTTCCCGTTTTCCTCTCGTTTTTTTCTCCCCTTTCCCCTCGTCCTCCTCTCCTTCCTTTATCCGCAAAATATTTTTAAATGAAATTAAACCTAACGAATCGTGTGTTTTCGTATATATTAGTCAGATACAGTAGTGTTTTATATAATCACGATAAAGTTAAACATTAGTTTTGCTTTATAATTCGTTTAATTCGAATTAATAATGGGGTCATTATTATTCGTTTGCAAGAATGGTTGTAATATTAACAAATAGTTCAATCAATTTCATTGATAAAATAAAATATATATATATATATATATATGTGTGTGTTTTAAATGATTAAGTATATGCATACTTATAGGTATTTACTCCTGTCTCTCATAAATCTTGAAAGAGACGTAAGTATTCGCTTCGTCAAGTGCCAACAAAATGACGCACCGAATTAGAAAACATATTATATATATATACATACATACACACGCTTAATTTTGATACATTGATGATGATGATGATGATGATGACGAGTCGGTGTACTTTTGCAACACGTGTTTCTAATACAATGATTAAACGAAAGAAACAGCTTTCCTGTAATTAAATGCAAATTATATTTATATCGCGATAATACGAATAATAATCATTGTTTATCGAGTATTCACAAATCAATCTTATCGAATAGGATTCTATTTTTTCTTCGCGAAAATAATTTGATTGTAAGAGAAGGAATGTGAATGGAAGAAAGAAAGAAAGAAAAAAAAAAAAAAAGAAAGATAATTATTTGATCGTTATTTAATTTAATTATAAAATACGTTCAATAACGAAATGAATACATACTTATTTATGTATCATTCGATTTCCTATCTTATCTATTAATGAAACTATTTTTAATATGAGATCAAAACGATAAAGCAAGTCAATAATATTTTTAACGGTGGTTCCTGAACGTTGTTAAATTCAATTTTCGCGATAGCATTTCATACATTTACGATTAGATTTAACTTATTTAAATTGAAATAAAAATATGATCGTAACAAATTTTCATTTCTTTTCTCTTTTTTTTTTTTTTTTTTTAATTCGTCATAAAAATGATAATCTCATTGTGATTAATTATTATGTTACGTTGTTTGCTCTTGCTTTGTTTTTTTCTTTATTAGTTTTATTCTTATTTTTTAATTAATGTTGTATATCATTTAAAGATCTAACAAGATTTAAAATAGTTAGGATTTTAAACGTCGATATTTATTTGTTGTCGAATATTCTCTACTTTTTCTTTTCTTGTTATTTTTTTTTATTCCTTTCGACCCTGAACTGGTTCTTCTCTTGGATACTTGAAGGAGAACTACTCGATTCTCTAGCTTAAATAGCGTCAGAATTTTCATTCATTTTTATGGAATTCTCGTAACGATAGCAAATGCAGGATGCTCCAAAAGTTGATTAACACATTTAATTAATTAAATAATAATTAATTTTTTTGTTTGTCTACTAAAATCGCAAATTGGATTCACGTAATTATTTCTATACTTTGTTAACAACACTGAAACTGTAGATTCGTATCTTGAAATATTGCAAAATATCATGTAACTTAATTTATTAAATAACACATTCGTTGAGATCATACAATTTTTATTTGTAAAGCTACTATTGAAGCATCCTCGTATAAATAATATTAATCAAAAATATAAAAATAAAATAATTTAATTATAAATTACGTATGTGCACATTTGGTGTGACAATAATAATTACGAGATTAAATTAAAGCAAAAAATGATATAAAAATATGATTTTATCATTTATTTAATATTACATATGTATCAGCATCTCTTTCAATGATAAAATTTACTTTGCTTTTATTTTCTTAAGATATCAGATAAAAATCTAATACAATGGTGCATCATTGACAACATTTATCTTTTCTTTTGTAAGCAGCTTGAAATTATCGATTCTATTAACTTTCTTCCATTTATAAATATTTTCTTCTTTTATTTTTTCATGTCTTTTTGTTTATGCAACATTTTTCATTTGCGTTTACTTTTATTAAATGCAAAAAAAAAATTAAAGAACAAACCCCGTTTGTTTGACGTTTCAAAAGAAAAAAAGAAAAACTAGTTATCTAACTTCTAATCCAATATAATCGTTATCTCTTTTACGTGTAATACAGACATAAAATATACGTCCTTTGCGCGACGAATCAAATACTTAATAATTTTCTTAGAAACGAAATAAATGATCATTGTATATATTCTATATATTTGCTATTTGTATTTTATTATTCATTCTGTTTGCTAAGATATAAAATTAACATTTTAGGAATACTTAAAAATTTCTACCGAATATTTTTCTATTAACTTGCACGAGTAATATTTACTTTATTATTTTGTTTTTTTTTTAAACAAAGTTACGCGCAGAAAATTGTTGTAAAAATTATTATCATCATTGCAATATATGTACGGAGTTTCGCAAAATTCTAAAATGGTAAAATATTAAAAAAAAAAAAAAAAAAAAAAAAATATGACTTTAATAAAGTAGCATTTTGAAAGATCTATCAAACAAGTACTATACTCGTTTGGCCTTGATATATTAAAGTGTTCAAATTTATATCAAAGTTAATATAATTTTTAATTAAACAATATATTAATCATAATTTTGATTATTAAATATTTTATTTGATATCGAGAAGTTTTGAAAACATTTCTCGTAGATCCATTGTACGATAACAATTGTCTGACAATGAATCATAAAGACAATGAAAAGCCCTCTCTACAAATTTGGAATTGATTTTTTTTTTTTCTTATTAAAAGCCATAGAACTATTGAACTAATTAAAAAGAAGCCATACAATCTGCTAAAAGATATTTTTTTTCGATAGAATGGTTCCTTGTGATTTCTTATTCCCCACCCACTCCCCCCATAGAATATATTCTAACACAAAAGTTAATTTAATTGTTATTACGTTAGAAACATTATGATCTTCCATATTAAGTCGGGAAACCACACGATGACGTGTCTAAAAAAATATTCGCGGTTTATGTACATTATTTATACATAGTGGTTACGTGTATATATATATATATTGACATATGTATATAAACACGCATTGAGCATAACATACGAATCATTACGAAATATACGATTGACTGTTTAAAGAAAAACATATATTTCTTTCAATCCTAATCAGATATACTCCTTTATAATATATTCGTAATAATTTCCTATCAATATTATAAATTATAAAATTTATAAACAAAGAATAATGTATAATATATTATACATTGTATTATAAAATGTATATATATATATATACAAATATTTAAATATCATTAGAATAATTTTTGTAATCAGTTATATAACATTAACGAGCTTATCTACTTATATTCAAGATAATTGGTACCATACACACGCGTAACAACACAAAATGCAATCAGTAAACTCGTTTAAATTGTTTCTCACATTCGTGTCAATGTCGGAATAAAATTAAGAAAGAAATAGGATAATAAAAGCTTTATAAATATTATATTTAACATATATACATATATAAGAAAACCGATAAGTTTCGATGTGACGTAAGAAAATGATAACAACAACAACAATAACAACGATGACAATGTCGTAAGTTAGGTATCGTTTTAATTCTCGATTTACTATTGCAAAACGATCTAATATCAAAATTTAACTTGTGTTACCTTGAAAATCGTTTATTAGTAAAAACGTCGTTGTGTGTTTGTGTGTGTGTGTATTTTTCTAGACATTTATAAATTTTATTTCCTACAATGCAATGTTAATAAAAATAAAAAGAAAATATATTCGAACACACGGTTCAGGGAAAATCCAGAATAGGATGATCGAAGAGCATGAGGTTAACAGTTCGTGCGATTAGTTAGATATAATAGTTACGTAAATCAATGCCGAAGTTCGATTAGAATTGCGTATGATTTTCAAATGTTATATCGATTTCATCGAAGATTCGTATTTTTGAATTTGCCGCGATTTTAATATTTCTCATACAATAAATATATATATATATATATATGAACTAATTGTAAGAGTACAAAGTTCACTCGTGAATAATATTTTCGTGTGTTGTTATGGTAAAAAGATTAGCATTTTTATCGTCTAACGATAACGAAAAGATCAATTTTGAAACGTCGACTATTCCCACCCACCCCCCTCTCTCTCTCTCTGTCCACCGAGGCCCCTTAAACTAGGAAAAAACAAAAATCTTTTCCTTCTTTTTTTTATTTTTATTTATACTTTCTTTTTTAATTTTCAATAACTTGTGAAATAATTAATAATTAAGGCAAACAATTATGGATTAACAATGAGCCATAAGTTGCACATATTAGTTTTTTACTGCCGTAAGTTTTTTATGCTGTCTTAATTCGCGTGGTGGGTTAAAATTAACAGGATTTTTAATTAACCTATACAAGAATGTGTTTCAATTTATATTTGATTATAATTTAAAAATATATATCCGTGTGATATATGTATATTAAGTGTAGAAATTAATTCGGTGCCTTTTAAAAACAAGAAAATTTATTTATGGCATCGGATTAATTGACGTATTTACGATCATAACCGTCTCGAAACTTTTAGAAACGAATAAAATCAAAACTTTTCAACAAAAACAGTCACATATATATATATTATATAAATTCACACGAAAGTGGATGGTTTTAATTTAAATTAAAATTAAAAAAAAAAAAAAAGAAGAAAAGAAAATAGGTAAAATATTAAAAACGATCCTATATGTTGATCGAACTAGACAATTAATTATGAAGTATCATCACGTTGTCAAGTTAAGGTATTTAATCATTCTTAAAAGTTGCGCACTAAGGTTTCACGCATGGTGGGGTTGAGTAGGATAAGGGTAGGGGAAAACTAGGACTACCCTATTCAGCCGAAATGCTTTTGCATAAATGTCACAGTCGTTGTACGCGTAACGGAAGAATAAGTTTATAACTGATCGTGAAATCGAAAAAAAAAAAAAATCAAGAATATTAAAGAAAATATTATAATACGCTTCTCGATTAATTATATTAAGTAAGTATTTTAATTTAATGATATTTACGAATATAGTTGTACGAATTTCTTTTATCCAATGTTTTTTTTGCTTCTCTTTTATTGTTGTAAATTTTATCTTTAATATTTCATATATATATATATTATTAATACAAATTTTATATTATATACTTATTATTTAATTTCTATTTATTATTAATCTTTTGTGCATACGTTTTAATCACGTAAAAGTAAAGAACAAATTTAAATTAGAGAAGCCACCAATACCCACGCATAAAATTCGATTCGAACCGAAGGGCAAAAAGCTATTTCGATTATGCCAACGTAATTTTCTCACGAAGAATGATATCTGTTATTAGAAGATTTTGTCTTTGAAATTTTTCTATTCGATATGATCATTATTATTATTTATCTAATATAAAATTATCTATATAGCTTTTATTCTTAAATGAATAAATTTAATTAATATAATATTAATGGGAGTAGGTAAGAGGATAAACAAAGACAAAATATCGGTATAAATATGAATAAACTTTTGAATCTTTCGAGAAAATGATTAAACGGGGAACATAAATAACATACGTTATCAGACAAAGACAATAAAATTATGTATGTGTATCCATATATATATGTGTGCAAGTTGACGGCCGTCTCTCGAGTAAGATACGTTATGTAATAGAAGATTAACACGAAATACATAAGCTAATGAAAGAGAGAGAGAGAGAGAGAGAGAGAGAAAGAAAGAGAGATGATTAAAGCATTTTCTCGTATATTAGAACAATAAACGTTACTAACAATAAGCCGCAGAAAAAAAGAAAAATATAGTCGAAAGATAAAATTAGAAAATCCTTAAGTCTTAAGTTCGCATTTATCCATTGTTTGCTTACATTAATGAAAATGGGACAATAGAAAATTGTCTCGGAAAATATAAAAATTTATATTTAATTTATGTTAATTACTGTCGGCTATTCATCTAATTAAATTTCATACGTAAATGTTAACACGTTGATGTCTTCATTTAATTATACGTCAACAATGAATAATTATAAAGGAAAATGATTTTCGGCCATACACACACACGTGGATAGATTTTAAAATATTTTACAATTTTAAATATATAAGTGTAAAGTATATTTTAACATAGAAACAATTTTTTTTTTGTTTTATTTTCTTTTTTTTAAGCTCAAAACTTTTCAACCCACCCTCGTAATCGATCATTATTCTAATAACAAATTTTAATTTATATATATATATATATATTTTGTTTTCTAAATCGTTTCTCTTCTTT
>NW_014569592.1:121016-150203 GCF_001313835.1 Polistes canadensis
TATTAATCATAACGTATAAGAAAATCAGTCTAATAAGGTTATACATTTTTATTTCTTAAAAATCAATATTTGTTATAAAAAACTTTGGATAATTGATGATTATAATTATTATTATTAATATTTGAATAAGAGATTCGTTATCAGTATCACATGTGTATAAAGTGTGATCGAGAAAAGGTCAATGACCGTAGACACTTTTAGAGATTCCATTATTTTTTTTTAACTTATCCTATCAGATATGAATCCTTTTCCTGGATTATCTCGTAAAGTCAGTTAATTATGTTCGCCTCTCGTGACATTTAATAATTTTAAATAGGATATACTGAACTCTGAACATATGGTCTGAAAACGTCGGACGATTTTAATTATTATGAACGATCATACGTTATTGTTTTGATAAAGTATGATAAAAGCTTTAACGAAAGCACAGAATATTCTTTAGCAATGGGGAGGGAAAAAAAAAAGAAGAAAAATTTATCCATCGATATTTGTCATCACTCTCGTAATTAATTTATTCTTATTTTCTTTTTCCTTTTTTTTTTTTTTTTTATTTTTATTTTTCAGATACTCGTCGTCCCCGTCTCTCTCTCGTTTTGTTATTAATAAAAAAAGAAAAATTTGCAAGAAGATACAATAAAAACCATTCGACGACGGGAATAAAATAAACTTCTATTTTTAAACAAATAAATATAAGAAAAAAAAGAAACAAGAAAAAGGAGAAAATATATAAAAATGACCCGAAAAATTGGAAAGAAATATTAAACATTGACTTAACGATTATTTGAATTAAAAGAATTAATTCTATGGAACAACGATCAACAATATAAACATATATATATATATATACATATATCTAAATATCAAGATTATAATTTTGAAAAACAAAAAGTGCAATTAAAAAGGAAAAACAATTTATCCGTATATTTATAATATAATAATTTAGAATTATCTAACATGCAATCGATAAGAGCCCAACGAGCCTTGTTAAGGCACAAAACGATATTACGAACATGGACTGTCGTCAGCAAAAAATTATTCGCCAAAGATGTTCAATACAAACCTATCAGAAGCGTTTTGGTGGCGAATCGAGGTAAGCCAATATTATTTATTATTAATTAATTATCGATAAAAATTATTAAAGCGAGGAAAAAGTTCGTGCGCGTTTATTGTATTACAAAATTGTTTTATAAATTGCATAATATAATGGGATTGTTTTTATTAAAATTTATTATATTTTTCACATTACCCCAAATTATATATATATTATTATATTAATTTAAAAAAAAAAAACGCACGTAAACTTTTGGTCTACCCTGATATTATAATATAACAATAAATGAAATAAAATGAACGCGAAGAAAAAAAAAAAAAGAAAAAAACGTTTAATCCACAACCGAATTGATCTAAAAATATAATTTGAGATATTATTTGCCGGCTTTGACCCATCGAAACGTTTGGCTCCATTACGATAGAGAAGTTATTTAGCTCAATACCCTTGGCAACCAATCCAACATGTTGGTCCAAAAAAAAAACTCCTAATCCCTCACGAATGTCCAACTTATTTGACTAACGCTTACGATAACGGGTAAGCCTCAAAATCATAAAAAATCACTGGACGTGACGTATCACGTGGATTTCACTCGTGATAAGAGTGACAAAATTATATCGATTAAATTTGACGTTTAATTCAACAAACGATCATTCATCCTGTCTATTTAAATAATACAACTTAACTTGTTGTGAAAGTATTGCTTCGATCGATCTGGACTTTGATCGGTTAGGTATTAATTCAAGGAACAAACAAACAAACAAACAAACAACAATACAAAAAATATGTTCCCTCGGAAAGGCTAGATAAAATCGCAATATCCTTAATGAAATTCCCAAAGCTCATCGTCTAATGTAATTCAAATGTCTTTCTGATTGATAGATTACTTTTTCCTGAATCACTACTTTATTTTCTTTCTTTTTTTTTTTTTTCTTTTTTTAATCACTTCAATACTCTCACTACGCGATCGATAAAATTCATGAGAGATATTGTTGTTTGAAATAAAATATTTGAAATAAATTTGTACTATTATCAACAAAAAAATTGTAGTAATACTTTTTAATGTTTTTGAATAGAATTAGAAAAAAATTGAAAATTATGTGTTCATCTATGATTATTATTAATTATCATTTAGGGGAGATCGCCATACGTGTTTTTCGTGCTTGCAACGAACTCGGCATACGTTCGGTAGCTATTTATTCGGAACAAGACAAAATGCAAATGCACAGACAAAAAGCTGACGAAGGTTACCTAGTTGGAAGAGGTTTACCACCGGTCCAGGCATATCTTAATATCCCGGAGATTATACAAGTTGCTAAAGAGAATGATGTAGATGCCATTCATCCAGGCTATGGTTTTCTATCCGAGAGATCAGATTTTGCTCAAGCTGTGATAGATGCTGGGTTGAGATTCATTGGACCAAGTCCGAAAGTTGTTCAACAAATGGGGGACAAGGTATAAGAATTCTACAAATACAATGAAATAATAAACTATTGCATTTACGTTAAATCTAATATCACATTACGTTAAATATTAATATCATCTCTAATTTTATATTCATTTAAAAAAAAGGTTAAACAATAATAATAAAATGAGATAATTTTATTAAAATTAAATTATATTATCCAAAATAAATATTTTGTCATTACGTGAAAACATGTATTTCAAATTGAACAAGATAATTATTGTAATTAGGTAGCAGCTAGAATAGCTGCTATAGAAGCTGGAGTACCAATCGTTCCAGGAACGGATGGTCCAGTGAGAACAACCGATGAAGCTATGGAATTTTGCATGAAACATGGTCTTCCCGTCATTTTCAAAGCTGCTTATGGAGGTGGAGGGCGAGGTAGACCCTAGTAATTGATGACTATTTTTGTTCGTTATTAAATTCTTATTCATTACTGAACGAGGAATGATCGAATCGATATGATTTAACTGAATCGATAGGTATGCGTGTTGTCAGACAAATGGAAGAGGTTCCAGAAATGTTCGAACGTGCGTCTTCCGAAGCAAAGGCAGCTTTTGGAGACGGTGCCATGTTTATAGAAAAATTTATCGAAAGGCCAAGGCATATAGAAGTTCAATTACTCGGTGATCAAGCCGGTAATGTCGTTCATCTTTACGAACGAGATTGTTCGGTTCAACGTCGGCATCAAAAGGTGAGATAAATCATCGATCGTTTTATACCTGATGCATATCAATTGAAATAATTATATTTACAAATTGATAGGTCGTGGAAATTGCACCGGCACCACGATTGGATCCCAAAGTAAGAGACAAGATGACAGAATATGCAGTAAAATTAGCTAAACACGTTGGTTATTCGAATGCCGGTACCGTTGAGTTTCTCGTAGACGAATCAGGAAACTTTTATTTCATTGAAGTTAATGCTAGGTTACAGGTTGAACATACAGTTACCGAAGAGATCACTGGGTAATTTGAAAATTGTCTTTTATACGATGATACGAGTTATAAAACAAATGATTCGTTGTTATACAATACTATATATATGTTTTAGGATTGATCTTGTCCAATCTCAAGTACGTATAGCTGAAGGGATCACTTTACCAGAGCTTGGTATGACCCAAGAGAAAATTATTCCTCAAGGTTTCGCCATTCAGTGTCGGGTTACAACTGAAGATCCAGCTAAGAATTTCCAACCAGATACTGGAAGAATTGAAGTATTCAGATCGGGAGAGGGTATGGGAATAAGATTGGATGGTGCATCTGCATTCGCTGGTGCTATTATTTCACCATACTATGA
Organism: Polistes canadensis; assembly: GCF_001313835.1. Classification (NCBI taxonomy): domain Eukaryota; kingdom Metazoa; phylum Arthropoda; class Insecta; order Hymenoptera; family Vespidae; genus Polistes; species Polistes canadensis. The sequence continues at coordinate 124,829 of NW_014569592.1, forward strand.
TTCCCTTCTTGTTAAGGTACCTACGACAATTGCAAATCGATAATAATGAAATTTTCTATACAAACGAGTATAATATTTTCCCTTAATTTTAATAGGTGATCGCTCATGCCGGAGACCTTCAATCATCCTGCGCAAAGATGAATCGCGCATTACGCGAATTCCGAGTTCGCGGTGTTAAAACTAACATACCATTTTTACTTAACGTATTGGAAAATCAAAAATTTCTTAATGGAAACGTCGACACATATTTCATTGACGAGAATCCACAATTGTTTCAATTTCAACCGAGCCAAAATCGTGCTCAAAAGTTATTGAATTATTTAGGAACCGTTCTCGTTAATGGACCTAGCACACCATTGGCTACTTCTTTGAAACCTGCAGAAATCAAACCTCACGTTCCACAGATTGCATTAGGTATGACGTTTGAAAATTTAACAAAAGTGTTTGTGCGTTTGTATTTATATTATTATTATTATTATTATTATGATTTTTATTCTAATTCGAAAGATTTAAAAAGAAAACAAAAAAAAAGAAAACGTTTATAACGATATCTAGTCTATCAAGTGGAAAACGAGTTTCAAACGCTAAAGATCAACGGAAGGGGATACGCTTTAATACAAATGTGGGTCCGTAATAAATGGGAGCATAAGTTTTCTTACTTCGCCTTTAGGGTGTCTGCTAGTCTTTATTTCTATCTATCTATCTATATATCTCTTTCTCTCTCTTCTATTGACCCGGTAACGATTGCCGGAAGGTGATCAAGATTTCTTATAAGGTGATTTTAATGTCGTGTGCATATAATCTGAACTCATTCTTTGCTAATCCAAATCTTACTATCGCTAATAACATTCTATTATGACAGACACCCTATTTTTAGCCCATAAAAAATGAAACGTATTGCTTTATCTGATGATTGGTGGTAATGATGATGATGATGATGATGGGCAAACAATTGGACAAATTTGTTGTTCACACTTATACGTATATTTATTATCGTTCGCACTATCCGCACCAGGTCATCGTACGCAACACCATTGCACTCTGCGTTAAAGTGCACTCCTTTTTTTTTTTTATTATTTATTTTGTTCTTTTTTCCTTTTCTTTTTATTTTTTTTTTCTTTTTAATTTCGCTCATGCTCACATACCATCGTATTTCTGATTTATAATTATTTCATCTCGATCTTTCTTCGATTTAATTTGAAACTTATTAAACGAAGGTGACAACAACATTTGTGATTAAAAATTTCATTTAAAAAAATGTCACGAGCATGCTTAATAATGAAGCAATTAAACGATTTATCCAAGTTGTGCGTTATAAATCTATGAATTGAAAAGAACGAAATCGTTAATGGTAGATATATATTTTTAATTAAATTTCACCGCACCTCGGATAATTGTTAATAATTAGAAATTAATGGTCCCTCGTAACTTATTACACTTCACATTGTTTATCGCATGCTTTTATTATTTTATTGTTTGGCAATATTTTTAGACTTTGCTAAGCTTGCAGCTGCAGAGGAAAGCAATGATCCAGATGCACCAGGTAGGCAAACAATTAATTTGATTCATTTTTTGTTATTTTTATAGACTTGTTATCAAGTATATCCATTCATTATTGTACATAAAAAATTGAAAAATGCTCATAGCTTTTAAAAATGATTCGATAATCATCTTTTAGTCTAATTAATATAGATTCTAAATATTATTGATGCAATATAATTTTCAAAGATATTATCTACAACACAGCAAAATATGTATGTACGCGCGCGAGCGCGCGCGTGTGTGTGAATTGTTGTATGTATGTATGTATGAACGAAATACAAAAGAATATCATCTTAAAAATATAAGTAGATAGAAAATTGTGTGACGATATAAAAAAGTATGTATACATTTTTCATATACAAAAATAATTGGCAAATAGGAAGATTTTTTGTTTTTTTTTTTTTTTATATATTTACAACACGATCTTTTGGATATTATCTTTGCATGATCAAAAATACATTTATAACAAATATAATATACATGTAAACGGTGCGTATCACTTGCAGCTTTAAATTTACAAACATTGTGATTGTCCACTTGTTTCATCACTGCTTATGTGTGTTCATGCATGGAAAGCACTAAAAGTACGTTAACACGTTCTTCTCTATTTTATGGGGTATAAAAAAAAAGAAATAAAAGATCATATCAATTAAACGAAATGTAAATTTTACAGGAGTTATGGAACCACCAAAAGGTTTCCGTCATATCTATAAGGAACAAGGACCGGAAGCATTTGCCAAAGCTATTCGTCAACACAAAGGTGCGCTCCTGATGGACACGACATTCCGTGACGCTCATCAATCTCTTTTAGCTACTCGAGTCAGATCTCACGACCTTTTAACGATCTCACCCTTCGTGGCACACAAATTCAACAAGCTTTATTCCCTGGAAAACTGGGGTGGTGCAACCTTTGACGTAGCATTAAGATTTTTACACGAGTGCCCTTGGGAACGTTTGGAAGATATGCGAAAAGCGATTCCTAATATTCCATTCCAAATGTTACTAAGAGGTGCCAATGCAGTTGGTTATACGAATTATCCGGACAACGTTGTATTTAAATTTTGCGAATTATCCGTTCAATTGGGTATTGACGTTTTCAGGGTATTTGATTCGTTGAATTACATGCCCAACTTGATCATCGGTAAGATTATTTTCTTGTTAATAGATATGTTAAATATACATATATTTTTATTTTTTAATGAACAATTATAATTTTAACGAATTAATATATTGTTCAGGAATGGAAGCAGCAGGTAAAGCCGGTGGAATCGTAGAAGCCGCAATCTCATATACCGGAGATGTCAGTAATCCTAATCGTACAAAATATGATCTTAAATATTACACCAATTTGGCGGATGAATTAATCAAAGCTGGCACTCACGTCCTAGCGATCAAAGATATGGCAGGTCTTTTGAAACCAAAAGCTGCCGCAATGTTGATCGACGCTATTAGACAAAAAAATTCTGATATACCAATTCATATCCATACTCACGATACTGCTGGGGTCGGTGTTGCATCTATGCTAGCTTGTGTCGAAAGTGGAGCAGATGTTATTGATGTTGCTGTTGACAGCATGTCTGGAATGACTAGTCAACCTTCCATGGGAGCTATTGTTGCAGCATTACAGGGTAAATTATTTGCAATTTTTAATAAATATATTCTACTGTAATACACAGATCTTTTTGAAAGAGAAATTTATATACAAAACTTTAGGTACACCTAATGACACTAATCTGGATCTCAGCGATGTTTCGGAATATTCAGCTTATTGGGAACAAACAAGAACATTGTATGCTCCTTTCGAATGTACTACGACGATGAAATCAGGAAACGCCGATGTATACTTAAACGAGATTCCTGGTGGTCAATACACGAATCTACAATTCCAAACGTATTCCCTTGGATTGGGTCAATTCTTCGAAGATGTTAAAAAAGCATATAGAGAAGCAAATCTATTACTTGGTGATATCATCAAAGTTACACCTAGTTCGAAGGTAGTCGGTGATTTAGCGCAATTCATGGTACAAAACAAACTGTCTTCTGAAGATGTACTTAACAAAGCCGAAGAACTGTCTTTCCCAAAATCGGTAGTTGAATTCCTTCAAGGTGCGATAGGTGAACCTCACGGAGGATTTCCTGAACCTTTCAGATCTAAGGTTTTGAAAGATATGCCAAGAGTAAAAGGTAGACCAGGAGCTAATTTGGAACCTCTTAATTTCGCAAAACTTAAGAAAGAATTGCAAGAATCCCATCCACATGTTTCGGAAAAAGATGTTATGTCTGCGGCCCTATATCCCAGCGTGACGAACGATTACTTAAACTTTAGGGAACAATTTGGTCCTGTTGACAAACTTGAAACTAGAATATTCTTAACGGGGCCAAAGGTAGGAGAAGAATTTGACGTGTCTATAGAAAAGGGAAAAACGTTAGCCTTAAAAACTTTGGCTGTTGCTGAAGATCTTACGAAAAATGGCGAACGTGAAGTATTCTTCGAAATGAATGGACAATTGAGATCTGTATTCATCAAGGATAAAGAAGCTGTTAAGGTAGAGAGAGTTTTATTTAATTTTTTTTATACTAAATTTAAATAATTATTAATATTTACAATACAACATTAGAGTATATATTCTATATCGATAATGTAATCCTAACACGCAATCCTATAATTATTATAAAATTTTAAAGAATACTGACTAAATAGAAGTGGATAATAATTTTATGCTTCAATTATTTCTCAGGAATTACACGTACATCCAAAAGCAGCGAAAGGTGATAAAAATCAAATAGGAGCTCCTATGCCTGGTACCATTATTGATATCAGAGTCAAAGTTGGTGACACGGTAGAAAAAGGTGCACCTTTGATTGTCTTATCTGCCATGAAAATGGAAATGGTAGTACAGGCATCGAAAGCAGGAAAAATCAAGACATTAGATGTCAGTCAAGGAATGAGAGTGGAAGGAGATGATCTTCTTTTAAGCATCGAATAAGATGAGCCACAGAAACATTCATTAGTCATTTTTCTATATACATAATTCGTTGCAACACAGAATCCCTCTGTATGACATTATTTTTGTATTATATGTGTTCTTTGTCTTCGTTAAAATTTTACCAATCGCAAACCATCAAATATCGAAAGCATTTTAAAGTATAAAAAAAAAAAAAAAAGAAAGAAAGTACATAATTTTTTATATTTTATTACATTCTTTTCTTCTTCTTCTTTTCTTTCATCTTTGTTAGAATATTTATAATTTTAATGATGTGTTATAATAGCATAAAATTTGAAATATTTATATACACATAAATACGTATATTTATATATATATATATGAGTCTATGTAATTTGATGCTGCCTGAAATGTCAATTCATATTAAAAGATATGTGTATACATTTATCAAATATTCACAAAAATGATAAGGAATTGGTTGCACAAAAGTGATAGATTTTTTATATTCCGATATACATCGAGACGCAAGCTCAAGTTCATTAGTTCGTTCGTTAATTAAAATTATAGTAATTTTAATTATCCTACACAAAGTAGAAATAAAACTTAGAAAGCAAGATAGTTAGATTTTATATATGTAAAGATCAATTTCTTATATTTAAAGTTACATACAAAAACAATTACTATTTTTCTGAATCTAAATAAAAAAAACAGTTATAGTAAAAAAATATCAGTGACTCCCGAGTTTTTTTGGATTAAACTCTATTTAAATCGCTATTACAAATTATATGTTCTACATAAAACAATTAATTATTATATTCTCTGGTTTCACTGATAGTTGTATATATAGTCATAAGTGAACATAAGTTTTTTTAATTTGTACTTGTTATAAATGTATAGTTTTATTTCACAAAAAGGGTTCCGTTATTATGCTAATTGCAGTAATTATAATATTCTGTAACAATGAAAAAGATAAAATATTTTAATATAAATTCATCAAATTAGTGCTTCAATGTAATAACAGCTATATACAAAAAATGATAATTTTTGTGCAAGTGTACAAAAATGTTTGAATTCAAAAAGAAAAAGAATTATTAAATTTATAAACGGCTATGTTGAAATGCGAACAAAAAGTCTGTATATTATTGATAAAAATGTTTCTTTTTATTTCTCGTGACTAAATTAGAATGATGGTCCATCTTGACATTTTTATAGTAAAAGTATTACTTGTTCTAACTAATAAAAGATATACTTATACGTACATACATCTCACATTAACAAATATCACAATTGGAACGAAGAATTATTAACTATTTAAAATCAATTTTCCCGCTATTTTTAATTTTTCTTTTAAAGATACTACTGCGCTACCTAGCGGCATTTTGAAAAACAAGAAAGCCTTGAAAACCTGTATACAGTGTTCTTAAAAATCACTTTACAAAAATAAGGAAAACAATAAACTAAATATTTCTCTATTAATAGAATTATAAAATATTTTGTTTTTTATTTCAAGATGTGTGTTAATCTTCAATTGTAATGTTAAAAAAGTATACGCCCGCGATATACGCCACTTCAAATAATTACTTAGGACTACTACTTGAGTACTTACATAAATATATACTTAAGTTAATTTTTTGACACCTTGTATATGTAAGTATTCATCTACAGTTGTCAAAAATTTGTATTTCATTTTGTATAAATTATGTATATTATCTTCACGATTATTTTCGATTCGATAATGTAAATATCAAATCATATTTTTTATTTTTATTTGCTTAGTAAGAGGAATTTGAGAAAGGCATTTAATAAGGATTTAAAATATTTAAAGAAACTACAAGCTAGCAAAGTCAACAGTTGCATAGATACGGTCAACGTGTGAATGTCGAAAATAGAAATTTCTGTTATGTGTTATCACTACCGGAAATTATAGGTTTATTTGATTATTTGGAAAAATTTGATCTTAAAGAAGCAAGTATTTAAAATAAAATATTACTAAAGTAAGCGATTAAAAAATAATCCTATTAACAATATAATAATAACTATTTTCTTTCAGAAATGAGTGTAAATCCTTTGAGATGGAAGACCAAAAATTTGATATTAACTATAACAACAGTCGTTCTTTTTTATTTTATTTTTATTTACAAGAAATCTAATCGAATACAAAGCGTTGGTGTAATAAAAAACGTACATCCCATTAAAGTATGGGAATTTGTAGCAGATTTTAGCAACATGAAACTACTGAATCCACTAATGTACGTATAGTACCATCATAATTTTTAATTTTTAATTATTATATATATATATATATATAACATATAAAAATACATGGATGGGTTACAAATGTTGAGCTTAACATAGAAACAATTTTTTTTCGATCAAACTAACTTTTATTTTTCGAAATGAAACCATATTTAAAATCACTTTTAGAAAATAAGCTCAAAACTTTTCAACTCACCTTCGTATATATTTATTTATTAATTAAAAAGATGTAACGAAAAATTGCAAATTTTAGAGATGACTTTAACATCATCGCTGAAAGCGGAAATTATGAGCATTGGCAATATTCCGTAGAATATACTGAACATTTACGTTATTTGCCATTTATAAAGAATTTCGGTGTTGGCCATTTCTCTATAAAAACAGAAAACGACACTTATTTAATAAGTTCGAATCATAACACTTGTTTTTTTGGTTTCATATGTGGTAAGTTGTTTTATTTGGTTCTTTTTGTATTTTTCTTAATAGAGGAAAAGCATTATTTTCAAAAAAATTGTAAAGTGAAATTAAAACGGTATGGTAAACCAACTCTGAGTGACAAAACAAGAGAAAATTATAATTGTAAAATTGAAGTGTAATATGACTTTCATGAGGTTTGGATTTTATTTTTCAATGATCTAGATTCTTCTTCTTTTAAATTTCAGTTAAGTCAACGTCAGAATTTAAATTCCAAAAAGATGAGGAAACAAACACCAGATGCACTGAAAGCGTGGAATATCATTGTCCGATTACGGTTAAATATTTATGTGACAAAGAAGCTACAGAACAACGAAAAGATATAATGAATCGATTAAAGGTAGCATTTTTAACACTGAAATAATTACTAGTCTTGATTATTTTGTCATTTTTTAACAAAAGTATTTTTTATATGCAGATTTTATATATACAAAATATATACAAGGGCGGGTTGAAAAGTTTTAAGCCTTTTTATAAATCTTTTAAAAAGTAAGTTATATAAAGACCGAAAAAAATGGTTTCTATATTAACCTTAAAACTTTTTAACTCACCCATGTATTTATAAAGATCTATATCATGTGTTTTCCAGATAAATATATGTACATATATGTATATATAAATTTATTAATTAGACTTGGATTTATAAAACTTTGTTTAAATTCTTTTCTTTCATTCATCTCTATCATTCATTCCTGTTCATTCCTACTAAACATTCCTACTTTTTTCTATTTTTTAAATATTCTATTGTTATCTCTCTGTGACACAGTTTGCACGCTCTATTTTCTATATCTAGGCAATACTTGTTGCTATTATATAAACTGTCATATTTTGTCCGTGTTATTAGTTTTTGGCTGATTTATAACCATCTCTTCTAAGATATTTCATTATTATATTTTGATAATAATTGAAATGTATTTGTTAAAATAAAGATTATTTAAAAAAAAAGAAAAAACAAACTTCCATACGATTACAGTAAAATATAAGAAAAGGGGTTATCGTTTTTCCCTAGAAATAAAAATATATAACTAAAATATTATTTGGAAGAAAATACAAAAAAAGCAATTGTTATTTTACCAATTATCTTGTTTTATCATTTTCTAATGGATTGCTCTATTATCTTACGATGGTATCATGTATTTATTTATATTTTTACGTATCTTATAATTCACGATTTTTCAATAAAAAAAAGTAAATAAGAATAAATGAAAGCTAGGTAATTCTAGTAAAATATTAGAGTATAGCCAACTTGAAGAGAATAAACTTGTTAATGCAATATATATGTGCTAAAGAGAAGGAGAGAGAGATCAACAATTGAAATTTTGTATTTATATTCCTACTTGTTGAAATATATCGTTTACAGTATTTTATTAATATTCTATTATACACATTTATACCTCTTCAAGAAACATGTCGAATAAATTTGAGGCGTAAGTGAAACTATAGTGTTTCTCTGATTACATCGTCGTATTATTCACAATCAACTTTCGATGGAGGTTAGATTCATACTCAATGCAAAATAACTCGAGTAAAATATTAATCCTACTGATGATATGAATCAACTATTGTTAGAACAATCGTGTACGAGTTACAATTCGATGTGGACTTTCAGTGCTTCGATTAATAATATCCAGTGGATTATAAAACACGACATTTGTCACAACATCATTTGTATTGACTCGTGTTTTTCCTTTTCCTTCTTTTAATTTTTTTTTTATTTATTTCTTTTTTTATCTTCTATTTTCTAATGTATCTTCGAAGCTCGTTTACTTGTAGTCTTGTTGTGTTTAAAAAAAATAAAAGTTATCCCCAAAAAATATTATCTAATCAACAGTGCATTATGTGTTATAAAAATCAATTTAAATGTGTTTTTATCTGTAAAATTGTGTCCAGATGCATTATTTTTGTGAATTAGTATAAAATAAAAATAAAATAATTATTTATTTATTTTTTGTTTTTATTTTTTTTTGTTAAATATCGAACGGAAGAAACATATTTTATGAATGATGATCATATTCTTGTAGATCAAAAATCAATGAAGATAGTGGAGATGAAGATACTCAATCAAAGGAAAGTCACAAAGTTGATAAAGATATATTAGTGAGTAGAAATTTGGTTTAGCTTATATTTTTTAAAGATTTTTTTTTTTTTATTAGTTTATACGCGCGCGCTTTTATATAAATCACATTGTTTGTTTTGTTTATGTATAGCCTCCTACAGAAATAAGTCCTCAAGAGCACAAATTGCAATATGCATACGCGTTATGGTACAGTAGACGTTGTCCTGGTAAACAAACCAGCATACAGACTTACGACCAAAATTTGAAATTGGTTGGTAGGTTTGCAAGTGTGGAACAATTTTGGGCATTGTATAGTCATTTAGTCAGACCATCAGAGTTAACCAACCACACAGATTTCCATTTATTCAAAGTGGGAATTAAGCCTATGTGGGAAGTAAGTTTTGTTCATCTCAATTACATATATTATATTTCTTCACGTTATTTTAAGAATGATAATATTTCAATTAATTACGATAAAAGTATATACGATAAAAATCCTTGGATTTTAGGACGAAGCAAACCAAAGAGGTGGTAAATGGATAGTCAGATTAAGAAAAGGTTTGGTGTCGAGATGTTGGGAGAATCTAATTTTAGCAATGTTAGGTGAACAGTTTATGGTAGGGGAGGAAATATGTGGTGCTGTGGTTTCCATAAGATTCCAAGTAAGAATAATTAATGACGTATATAACCTTTTCATTTTATTCTCATTCAAATATACTTTGATCACATTTATTTCGAATAAATACAGGAGGATATCATTTGTGTTTGGAACAAAACAGCATCGGATGTTGCAACGACAGCAAGAATTAGAGATACACTTAGGAGAGTGTTACATCTTCCAACAAGCGCGTCAATGGAATATAAGACTCACAACGAGAGTTTAAAAAATGTTCATAGGCTTTAGAGCTACGAAAATCTGACTGGGATAAAGTTAAATCACTTTGTGATGAATTTAAAGGTAAATTAGATATTTCTTGCCAAATATTACTCATATTATTTTATTTATTTGACCGTATTACTATTATATTAACAGATACTTGTGACGTGGTAGCAGTTTTGATGTTCAGAATATTTTGCCAGTAATGAATTGGGCTAAACAACTGTGTGGTTTACCACTTTATTCACAAGTGTCATCACTGTAACTTATGTAAATAATAAATACACATTGCTAATGGTTTTCTGAATACTTTTATTTAAAAAATTGATATATTGTAACTTAATTGACTAATCAGTCTTATGAAATATTTATATTGTTAAAAGAAATTGTTTCTTTTCTCTAATATAAGAAAAACTATAAATCAAATTGATTTGTATTATTTTTTATAATATACAAAGATATCTTTATTGACATTTTATATAATTCTTTTTATTAAGAATTTTAAAATGGCAACCTCTCTACTTAACATAGGAAGATATATATTTACATATATGTATATGAGATCATATTTTTTAGAATGTATTATTATTAAAATGATTATAAATTAGAGCACGTAGAAGAATCCTTAAGCTGCAAAACTAGATTATTTCGTTTAAAGCAAATTTCTTTTCGATACATAAAAAAGGATTGGTGATGCATCACGTAAATATGCATAATATTTATGATCATTGATAAAAAATGATTAATTACGATAAGATTTATAATTAATGAAAAGAAAAACAATATCAAATAAAAGTAAAAAAAATATGAAAAAAATTATATGAAATTTTCGAAAGTGCTCAAAAATTAGTCTAGCTACATAATACTTGTAGTCTAAACCATACAGTTAAAAAAGACAAGACATTTAATATATGAAAAACAAACAAAAAATATGCATTATAATTGTGCTGTCACCCGATAATCCTATTACTTGTATAAAGTCTTTTTTTATCTTTATATAAGCAGCCACGAATTACAACCTAAAGGTTATCATTGTTACCATACCTGTAAAGCAATTATATTTTATATATAGAATATAATTAATAAAAAATAAATAAGCGCTACTCACCTAATACAAAGGAAAATATTAATTTAAAATTAATAGAAAGATGGAGGTAATCAGGCACTGAAGGTCTAGCTTCTCCTTCTGTAGGCAAGAGTAGTCCAGCTATGCAAACAATTCCTGCAATAACTGCTACATAGTTTGTTCCACCTGAAAGGTAATTTATATTTCGTCACTCTGATAATATTAGTTTTTGTYATATATATATATATATGTATATATACATACACTACCATAATATTAACATTATATAAACTAGATGTTATTTTTAAATTGTTTCTAATTTAAAGCATTGTATAATTATAACTATAAGTATTCAAAATACGAATAATTACAATTATATTATAAAATGCTGGAAATAATTATATTCTTCGAACTTGTATATTCATAGTTTTCCAAAAAAAGGAAAGTATTGCTGAGATATTTAGTTAACATGTATATATTAAATATCGTTTACGTTAATGGAAAATTTAGAAGAAGAAAAAAACAAGCTATTAATCATATGTAATTATTGTATTTTTTCAAAGAAAGAATATTGAAAAATATGGCAAAGAAGAAAAAGAATCTACGTTCTATTGTTATTCTAATGAGAATTGTCTGTGTAACGTACTTCATTTCTTGTAACTTCTTATAAAAATAATATATAAGAAAATTGAAATAAGTTATCAGTTTCATCAGTGTTGCAGTGCATTAATAGATCAGCAACTAAATTCAAATACTAACATATTAACCTTTATCCTTAATGATATAATTGGCATTTTTCATATTTATGATTTTATCTTGAATTTCTCCATGAAATAAATCATACTGCAATTGTGATAAGTTTTTATGTATCTTGAGTGAGGTGTCTGTAATTATAAATTATAGTTGTGGGACAGAGATAAAAATGCAATACTTCTCAAAAAAACCTATTTCGCTGTTTTAAATCGCACCATACCTTTCAGTTATCTTTGGGAAACTCCATACTTAAATATAACTTTTATACTCACTATTAATTGTTCTATTTTGGGTTATAAGCGAATATGATTGTTGTTGCCTAGCTCCATTTATTGGAAGTTGTTGAAACGTTTCTGGATCTGGAGTTGCTCTTTCAACAATTGGTGCGACTCCAGGAAAAAGTGTAGCTTCAACATCTCGTTTACCCGTTGCCTTGAAAAATTTTTTCAAAAAATAAATATAAAATAATAACTAGTATACAAAACACACACACACACACAAATATGTTTTAAAGAATCAACATCTCAATACTATTATTGTACAATATTATTACTTGTTTATTCGGATGTTCTTGCATATGCACTCTGAATTTATCTGTCACATTGCAATTACTAATTAAGAGAGCCGTATGTCTTACAACAAGGTCAACGCAACATTTTGCTTTTATCGTTCCTTCCGGATCAACAACTACATATTTATTTGGAGCGGTACAAAGCACTAAAAATATATTATGAAAAAAATTATATTATAAATGATATTATCTACCTCTTTGTTACTCTAAAGTTTAATAAAATATATATATATATATATATATATATACCTTTAAATTTAATTGGGAAATCATATGGATTATATAAAGTCAAAATTTGTTTATGACTAGACTGATCCTCTAAATAGAATTTAAGATCCGCAGGGAAGACGAAAGCAGGAAATTTTCGAGGAGTTGCTGCTAATGAGGCTTGCATCATGTATGATTACGTTTACATAACTTATGTACCTAAAACAAAATACGTAATGTTAAATTAGATATACATAATTTAGCTCAAAATTAAAAAAGAAAAAAAAAAGAAATAGCACCACAATTAATTTTTTTCTTGATATTGCGACTACTATTAATCTTATTATAATTTATACATACTGTTACTATTATTACTATTGCTATTATTGTTATTATTATTAATCCAAGTTATTGAATTTGTTAAATTGTCAAAGATACGATTAAATTAATCACAAAACTCACATAACGATTAATCCAATCAAAATTACTCCATTGTATTATAAGGAATAATATAATATTAACTGGATCAGCTGACCTAAAATGATATATGCCTTTGTCAAGTTGAATATACGTCATATGTTAAATCGGACTTTATAACATGTGAATTTGTACGAATGTAATTGAAATTATATCGATAGATGTTAATGTTTATTTAATTTTATTATCATTTTATATCACTTCACAAAAAGAAACAAAAAAAAAAAAAACAAATTAAAAAAACATTATTTCAAAAAAACATTCCATCGGAAGATTTCGCTGGATCGAATGTTAGAGATACAAACCAATAAAAACAATTTCTTTCTTTTTGTTTCTTTGTTCCTTTCTTTCTCTTTATTTCTTACCAATAATCACTTTTCAGTGATATTATCCAAAATACTAACCTAGATAAAATATGTAATGATATTTCTTTCTTCTGCGTTGGCTTACTCGAAATAATAATAATAATCCTTCGTTAAATTTGATTGGTCGCGATAAAGTTGAAATCGATTAAAGTCGTATCAATCGACCAAGTTGGTAAACTCGATTGTAATACGTCAATTAAATAAACAATATAAATTTCAAAAAGGAAAGAAAATTATTGTATTGTATAAAGACTGTTCGAAAGATTTATAAACGTGTATACATTTATCTTTTTACGACTAGCAGTATTTTTTAAATATTCTCGCGAATTAATTTATTCGAATTTGATCATCGATTATATAAGAATTATAGTGTTATTAAGTTATAATTTATAGTTGTAAAATAATTACGTTACTTTAAAAAATTTTTAAACAACTCGAATACGAACATTAACATTCACTTTCGTTTCCATAATTTTGGTAATACTGAATAATAGAATGTCGTTAGAGTTGGTTGGGTGGTTCCTCCGATCTATTTCTGTACCACGTTTATGGGGTAAAGTTCAAGTGAATAAATTCAGAATATGATCGGCAATTTTACTATTTTACAATAGTAGAATCGCAGAGAACATGGAACTAATATTTTATTACATTTCGATAATACCTAATATGAAACTTATCGAATTATTATTAGAAACAATATTTTCAATTACAGATTAAATATACGAAATGATACTATTGATGATAATCTTTTGATAACCGTTGACAGTACAAACAAATCACATTTATCTTATACTCGGTGCTTTAAGTTTCAAAAGGAAGATACTGTTAGTCTAGATATCGAACAATTACGAGATTGCAAATCAAGAAATTATTTATTAAAAAATAATTTTAACTAATTCCATGAAATATATTAAAAGAAATACTTATTAAGATCATATTTATTCTTCGATATTTAAACACATGTATGTATATATTATTCTGATAAATTTTATTATGTTACACTTTTAAGAGTCTCTTAATAATTTGTCTGTATGCTTATTATGTTATTCATATTTTCAGACAAATAATATAGTGAAAACAAACTCGTCAATTTAATTATGATTTCGCAAAGAGAAAATGTATGGTCTAACATACCTATTCGTATGTTCATAAATATGATGTCACATCCAGTTGATTATGCAAAAGTTTTAATACAGGTACTTAATATATATATATTTGTAATATTATTATATATTTTTATTTCTCAATCTCTCAATATAAACAATCTCCTATTTTAAACTATTTTATTCATTCACTCTTTCTATTCATTCATTCACCAATAATTACTACTTTTATGTATAGAGTGCTCTAATTCTTTCCAGAAAATTTTTTTTCAGCTATTCTATAAGTAAAAATAAGAAAATATGTTATATTATAAACACTTGACTTTTATATATTTTGTAATATATGTTTTTAAATTATATCTGTTGAAAAGATCAAAGTCTTATATCTTTTTATTAATTTTAGATTGGTCATGAACCTATTTCGCCACGCCAAACAGTAACATTATTTGGAAAACCAGCATTATCCTTACCTAACGTTTTTCAATATGGCAAGTTTAAAGTATTATAAAAGTTTAAAATATTTTTTTTAACTTTGTTAAATATAATTCGTTTATATTATTACTGTTTCAGTTAAATATATCAAAAATGTTGATGGATTTACTGGTTGTTATCGGGGACTGGTACCTAAACTTTGTGCGTATACCCTCAGTGCGGTAGCATTTGAGAAAACTTCTGAATGCATTACATTTAGCGATGAACCTGACAAAAATAAAGATGATGAGGAATTATCAGAACCAGAAAGGTAAAGCCTGAATTTTGTTTAGACAACAACTATCTCAATATACATGTAATCATGTTTGTTATTTATACCAATATTACAGACGTACAAGATGTATTAATGAACTGATACGGGACGTAATTAGTAGAATGGTGGGAATTATAGTGAGCCATCCATTGGATGTAATAATGTTAAGGATGATGGCACAATTTGTAGGCGGTGAAACAAAATACAAGTTAGTTAAATAAATATTAATTCTAATATATATTAACACTATGTCGTATATACATAACAAATGTCAAAAAAGTGTTAATATTATTAATAAATACCTTTAACACTTATATAATTATCTGATTTTATATTTTAGTGGAATTATTAGATCGTTTATAGAAGTGTATAAGGAAAATGGAATTGCAGGATATTATGCAGGAATAGTACCACGCCTCATTGCAAATGCTACAGTTTTAGTTCTTGTCAGTTCATCGACTTATGTCATTAATAAATATGTTATTCATGATCAAGAATTAAAAACTTATACAGCTTCCACAATGAAAGTAAATACACAAATACAAATGAAATAATTATTATATTATATGTAGAGAGATTTTAAATAATGAAATATTTTTTTAGTTTATTGCAACAACCGTTACTTATCCATTTTTGGTAGTATATCATTGCATGGCGGTAAATAACTGTGGGTAAGTTAATAATAATGTATGTTGTAAAAAGTTCTTAAATATAAATTAAATTATTTTTGTTTTATAAGATTGGTTGCTGGCCTTCCTCCCAATATGCCAATTTATAATAATTGGTTGGATTGTTGGTCTCATTTATCAAGTATCAATCAATTGAAGAGAGGTAGCAGTCTTTTATGGCGTTACTATACAGGTCCACGAATAATTATTGAGGGAAAAGCGATACCTTTTAATAATGATATCTTTAAGGCGGATAAAATCCAATAGAAATTGATACTTTGATAAATACTAAGAAGAGAGCAATAAAAATGAATCCTAAATTACATATGTGTTACATTATGGTGTTCATTTGTAATTTATAAGGTATTCTACAATATGACATAATGAAAATCATTTTTACTATTGCGATATGTATTCTAATATAAACTTTATATTAAAAATCCATCACAGATTACATATGTAAATCATGTATGTACATGGTATATATATTTAATAGGAATACCAATATGCATTCGTAATTTAATTGGTGACTTCTAAAAATTAAACAAAAGTTAGAAACATTGCGTAAATAACTTAAACAATTTTTTTACTATAATATAGAAATTATAAAAATTAATTTCCTTTTATTAAAAGATTCCATTTCATTAAATAAATTCTTCTTCGGAGGTGCTTTATATATATACATTTAAGTTTTTTTTTTTTTTATTGAAAAGTTTCGTTTGTCTCGTAAAAAAGTATTTTCGAGAAAAAATATTATTCCAAATCAATTTTATTTCAGCGTCTTTATTGTTTGGGCGTTTTGTCAATTTACAATGAGATTTGTCAGGCATTAATCATTTGCAGACACATGAGTATTGCATCATTAGATTGTATGTGTGTGTATGTGTACATAATATTTTCCTACATTTCTAATAATAATTTATCATACATGAAATTTATACTACGTTTTTGCATTTGACACATGTATAAAAAAAATATTGACTTGGACTATATTCTTATACATTATACATATATATTTTTCCAGGTAGTAAGTTTGAACTGTAATTTACCTACTAAAGCTGCAATATGAATGTGAATAATGCACAGAATGCATTTATTATTAATAATATATATATATATATATATATATTATATGTACTTAGTTTCTATTGCAAGTTTATTAATTAAAAATGAATAATACCAAAAGAGTATTCTATACTATATAATGTTAATGTTGAAATATTTTAATAAAAAGATAAAAAAAAAAATAAAAAAGGCAATAACAACTAAGATACACTTAATTTTGTTCTCTCTCTCTCTCTCTCTCTCCCTCTCTCTCTTTCTCTCTCTTTTTTTTGTTAACTCAACAATATTATGTCGATATTAATATTACTGCATACAGTAATTATTTTATATTTGAAAGATACATATTATTTATTTCTTAAATTTTTTCTCAACGTTTTTTTTTATTTTTTTTTGAGTATAATTAATTTTAAGAGGTGCTATATTTGACCTTTTGTTGCATGACAAATGTAATGCAAATATGCATTTAAAATGTTGCTAGTATGGAAATAGTAAAGATAATTTATAAAATATAATATACACATATAGCTGTTGATCTTTAAAAGATTATACTTTAGATAACATATTTTTGGAAATAAATTGTGCTAGTTTTAAGTACCATATTGTTTTACATGTCTGGTCCACTTCTGTTTTTTATGCAATTTTTCTATTTTTTAACTACTATTGATATAAACAAATTACATTCTTTATCATTTATTTCAATATATCGTTTAGTTTTTAAATTTTACTTTTTTTGTAATTTTAGAAATGTAATATTTACTTCTGTCATTACAATTCAATATAAGTTCTTGAAGATATTGCATTTTGAACAATTAAATAAGTCAAGTGAAAAATATATCGAATGATAATAGAAGATCATTGGTCATTTTATTATTAATTTTTTTTTTTTAAATATATTTAATTTGAACAATTAATACAATTTGTATATTATTTATAATAGTTTATACATGTATTCTTCAAATATTATTAATGTTCAATGATCTTCTATTTTATCTAATGTCTGATATTATAATATACAACTTGTACAATTTTTGCTTCTTAAAAATATATGAATTTGCATACCTTTTATGAGAATCTGCATTTTTTAATACTTTGATTACAATTTTTATTTTTTGTAATATATGAGGACTTGTTTTTATATATCTGCAAATGCATTGTCATACAATTTTATGGTATTGAATCATCCAGATCTATACAACACGATAAACATTTAATATTTGATCAACAAATTTTACTTATTCACTATTAAATATAACAACTAATTGTTGTAAAATCTGTTCATGTGTATTGGAATGTTTATAAATTAAAAATGTGTATATTTTAATCCAATTACACTCAATAAGTATATCATTTAATGTTTAAGTAGTATAGAAGAAGTATAACACTAGACTGTTCATTATTCACATTCTTTAGTGAAGATTTGATGCAACTCGTTCATTGTATTCAACGACTTTTACATATCTAAGGATATTATTTATTTACAAAAGTATATACTTCCTTATAGTGCATGAATAATAATGGAAAAAAAAAAACTTAAATGTAATTAAATTTTCATAATTCTACGGCAGTATAATACTTAATTTAAAACCGGATTTTTTTCCATAAATATTATAACCAGTTCGTAACATTAATCCTAACGTAGAAATAAAAAAAAAGTAAATAAAAATTTCAGATCTAGCACTAAATATAAGTATGAGATATAAAACAATAGACTTTTCATGAAATTAAAGATACACTAAGTTTTTATCAATTCTAAATTTGTGAAAAAATAAAGAAAAGAAACCGTTACTACTAAAATTTTTGCATTTCTTAAAGCAGAACACGGTGTATGATACATTAAGGTGATAAAGTTACTAAACGTAAGAATTGAAAATAAATAAATGGTACATTTTGTTTCTTAATATAATCACTTTACAGCAATGTACTTTTTTTAAGTCACTAAACGCACATAAATAAATAATATTTGATCTATTATAAAAGAAATAGATGCGAATTTTTTATTTCTTTTTTTTTTTTTTTTTTATATTAATAATTTGTTTTTAACTCGCTTGCTTTTGCCTGCAGAGCAGCGTTTTCTCGAATTCGTCTTCCCGATCATTGTCAATAGTACTTCAATTGAATGTTGCAAGCAATATAATATTTGGAATGCAAATGAAACGAAAATTCTAAATACCAATAAAGCAAGGAACACCATTTTCATAGTGTATTAGGAACGTAGTAATTACATATTCATTTTTTCATTGCCATGCTTTATCGTCTTTTGTCATTGCAAATTAGCTTTATAACTAAATTGTAGTTAAACTTTTGTAATCAATAAAGATGTACCATGTAATACTATTATTAATTTTGCAACCATTTGCATATTATTAATATATCAGTAATATCGATAATATTTTTGTTTCAAATTATCACTCTTCTATACATATATATATATATATATATATATATCTTTCTTGTTAGATATATACAACATACATTTAATTTCATTTATTTTCGTTTGTAGTAATATTATTTATAGTGCTTGTTGTTTAGTTTATATTTGTTATTTTTATTTTAGATCTAATTCAAACTCTGGACTATCTAAAGAAAGTGGCTTGAGGTGTTCAACTATAGGAGTTTGATCAGGATCAACACGTATGCGGATTCTATTCGTTTCTAAAGATCGAGGAAGGGTACGAGGAAGATCGTCCTTATATGAAGTTGCGGAAGGTGAAGTATATGGTACATAGATTCGTACAATATCAGGACTTGGTTGATGAGGCGTTGCCCTTGGTGTAAGCAAACCACCACTACCAGAACTACCATTAGAAACATTGCTCTGAGTATCGAGACTATTGTCTAATGCTTGAGACCGTGTCGCGGAACTAAATACAGAAAGATCAGCTGTGGAGGTAACAGATGTGTCAGCCAAAGACCGATGTGAGCCATTGGGAGACGCACCATCGTCAAGACTTGGATCAAATGAGAATTTGCTCCCTGCACATACATTCACAATTTATTGCTTGTATTAGTATTTTTGAGGATTCGCCGTTCGTGCAAAGGTATTCATAATGTCATCACTGTAGATAATTCTTTTATGATTCTATCAATTGATTAATTATAACTTTAATTGATACATATATCACAAGAGAAGTATTATGAAAGTAAAAAATATATTTACATTTATTACAGACATTACAATGATCTTTTTACTTCAAAATATATTTCAATATATATCATCATTGATTTTTTCTTTTTTTATATATATATATATATATCATCTAACTTCAATCTAGATTTAAAAATTCTGCTTTATAATCTAGTGTTATATATAAGTATAATATCAATTGCTGAATCAATTTCAGTGTCACTCTTCTCATTTGCATCACCCTTATATACGGTTTTACAAATAGTATTATCTCTGCTATTGTGTGTGTCACTAGGTTCAAACTTACCACCAAGGCCACCACTACTTGGATCAACCGGCGTTGTACTTTCTCTCCCTTCCTCGACAAGAGCCATATCCCTTCGTTGTACTACTGATTCACGCATCATATGCTGTGCTTCACTGAACTCTTCACTACGTCGTCCAACCTGTATAAATGTAATTGATTTAATGTACTTATATACTTTTATAGTTAAATTTATTTTATTTAATTTGCGTTATTAATACCTTGCTAGTGAAAGAAGGTTCTTTAAATGTACCAACTGGATACTGTGGCAATTCATGTGGTAAAGGAGGGCCTGGATAATCTAATTTGGCACGTTTAAGTTCTTCCATACAACGTTCCATGGTATTAATTACCGCATCATCGATAAAACCAAAGTCTTGTTCCAATTTAATTTGCAAATAATTACAGAATTCATCGAGACTTTCCATAGGCATTAAATTTCGTTTATGCATTTTCATGATAGTGTATGCCATTGCAGGTAAAATCCGATCGCCATCCAATAAAAATATATCCCAAATACGAAGACCAAGGCTAACAGGCGTCTACAAGATGAAGTTGGAAATTATTAACGCATATATTATTTTTTTTATAATGCAATATCGTAACACAGTGCTTACTCGTTCTTGGAAAACTACAAAGAACCATTTCAATGCGTATAATATAGAATCGCAGCCACACTTATCAAGTTTTCGTTTTAGTTTTGGTAGAAATTTATTCATTATTTTATCGTGATGTTCGATGAAGCGATTTAGTTTAGGAAAACCATCAACATAAAAGCCTAAAAATTAGGAATGCTTATTTCTTTAATACACACATATCACGTATACGTGCTGTTATATTGATTATAAAAAAAAGAAAGAAAAATAGAGAAACTCAAGCATAATTAATAATAGTTATTACAGATATACTTACCATGCATACTATATTTTTTATCGGCAAGTAATACAGACAAACCCCAAAATGCGTCTTCTTCATCCATATAAAGTAAAAGTAAACCAGCCAAAACGGACATTCCTTGGCAATAACCTACTTCCATATTGTACATACTATAAGCAGCTAACACATAGAACATAGACCGCTGTTTTATGCTATATCTCTCCCTATGACAAAAGTTAAACCCTATAATCTGGAACTTAAATAACGATAAAGATAAAAATATTTAAATGATATACCTATAATTGATATGATCCCTATATTGTCTAGCAACATCAGCATCAATTTGCCGAATTTCGGTGGACCAATGACGTGCAAGTTTAAGCATTTCATCATACTTGCCTGCTTGTTCTTCCTTTAGAGTTTTTATACCTAATAATAAAGTCCATACTTGACCCCTAAATCTATTTGGAATACCTTTATATATTCTACGACGTAATTTCTCCTTAGTCGACGAGCTCTCCCATTGTTTAGTCATTTTTTCCCATTTTTTCAATCTTTGTATTTCTATTTGATCAAGTCTTATTTCGGTTGCACCTAATCTTCGTGGTAATCTCTTATCGCTGTAAGACAACAGCATAAGCGCAAGCAAGATGTTAAATGATAAATTATATATTACAATGAAATGTTAAAAAAAAATACTTACTGTATAAATCCATATCTATCGGTAGTATGATATACTTCATAACCAGGATCTTCCCACGCATCGATTTGGGCTCCATGTTCTCTGCCACGGTCATAGCAGCTGAATATTCTATCACGCTCCGCAGCTGACCGTGTCAATAACTCTTCCTCATTCATTCCACGTTTGAATGCTCGACCAAACTCTTACAAACATTCCGTCTCATTAGTAATGATCTACAGACCGATGATTGTGTTCTCCCTTATCTGAAATATAATGTAATAATGTTAATATTCCTTCATGAGTGTTTATTACTATATAAATGTATATTGGTAAAAGATGAATCTAAGTTAAATGTAAGATTATATGTGTATGTGTATATATATATATATATATATGTATATATCATGTAATAAGAGCTTAATTCATATTACAGCTGGAAAGATATTGCCAATAACTACGCATATATTCATTGCATTTGATTAAAAACAATAAAAACTAATAATAACATAATATGATATATGTCATGAAAATTAACGTTAATAGATAGAAATTCATGTGATATCGAATTAATGACATACTACAAAGACATTAAGGTTATACATAAACAGTAAGTTGAACATTCAGATACTTACTCCTTTAAGTTATTGTATCGTACCTATACGATAATTGAACATTCAAATACGGAAATATTTTCTGCGTTTCATATTATATGAATATATTACTTTATCAAAGATAAGCCCTCAGTTTAACAAAACCACCGTAAATCGTCAAGCCGGATTTGGATGTTCCCACTTCCCATTCCACAGTAGTACCAACTTTCAAATTATATACTCATCCAACCAGTGAAATTTTAACGAAGAAAAAGATGAATGGTCGTAGCATTGATCGTTTCTACGTTTAAATTTTATCCAACGATGGAATATTCTTTTATTATTATTAATAATCATTTAACAAAATAAACATATTCTATAATATTTTTAATTAATTTTATCATATATTATTATAATTTATAATCATTATATTTGATACTCATTTGATCATTTTTTCAAATTCTCGAATATTTTTAAATCGTTATTTCATAAATCAATCGATTGTTACATATTTAAATATGTTTACACGATCTGTCACGAAAATTAATGATAATAAAATTATTATGATATATATTTTCAATTTTTTCTATTATAAATATTACTTTTTTAATTTAGATGTAGACGATTATTGATTAATATTATTCGCTAAAATGTGAAAGATTTGGAAGATTAAGGATAATGTAATTATTATGAAATATATTTTCATCTTTGTTTTATAAGTATTACACATTTAATTTAAATATAAATGATTATTGATTAATATTTTATTCGACAAACTATATTCACCAATGTACATTTATTATACATATATACTTAAGTACATATGTGTATTGTGTATATGAAGTGTCCAATTCAGTCAAAATGTACATGCATATAAGGTCATCTATTATCGATCATTATCGGATGGTATTCAATAACCCTGATATTCCAATTAATTCGTGGAAAACATTATTAATGTATGCATTTTAATATTATTATTTTACATCTTTTAATTATATATTAATTTTTGTTTTGTTTTTCACAGCAAAATATTTGCTACGAGAGGAATCCTTTCACCGAGATAATACAACGACATACTTAACGACGATGGGAATGAAAAGAAAAAACAAATATATTCGCAAATCGTTTAACTGACCTTTTTCATCATCATCATTTGAAATTTCTCACTAATAATATAATCACAATGCGAATGTGATCTCATACATTTGAAAAAATTATCTATGACTTTGTTACATCATCAATTGCCTATAATTTTTTTTTTTTAACAAATATAAACTTAAATTCACATAATACAATTGTAAAAACAAAACGTGATCTATTCTATATAGACAATTAATGAAAATAAGTAATATTAATATTATTAATTTGATTTTAATTATAAATATATAATTTATATCGTATGAATTTTGTGTGTAAAATATATTATTAGACAAATGAATTTATTTAATTATGAGAGATAAAACAAATTAACGTGATGTCTTTTTTTCGAACAGGTTTCATATATTAATTACGGTATAAAATATTTGTATCTCGGAATTCTTCCTTTTTCCAAGCCAAGTGAAAGGAAGTTCCACTCGTTTTATCGTTGAATACTCCTAGAAACGATAATTACAACAGAACCAAGACGAATGGAATGGTCAGACATTATGACATTATTTTGCTGTATAAACTTATATATATATATATTGTTACGTCCCAGGACGTTTTCTTTTTATTTTCTAAAATCGATGTTTTCTTTGTCAAAATCAGTGATCATAAAATTCAAAATAGAAACTAAAAAGGACCTGACGATAAATATTCTGTAAATTTGAGCCGTATCGTCCTCAAATAACTAAGTTTTACATTCTGCAAACTGATTCGATGCAACGAAATAATTGATCTAAAAAGTGGCAGCAGAAAAAGGTCAGAGACATTACGCACTTTTTTGAATTACTTTTTTTACATCTAATATATATATCACTTTGAACTTGGAACATAGGACTTACAATTAAAGATTTTTCTGTAAATCAGGTATATTTGTTTTAATTAGTAAGTCCTGTTATTCAGTTTTCGATATTAAGTTTGCATTCTGTGTAAGTAATAAGTTTCTATTAATAACTTCTGTTTTCCGTTGCAGTATTCTATTTTCCGTAGCAAACTTCTGTGTGTTATCCGTAATAATCCGTAAATCCCTTATTCTGTATTAATTTACAAAGTTCCCATTTCTATTTCGTAATTAAGTCTTGAATTTCTGTTTTATCAATTAAGTTTGATTTCTGTATTAATTTATTTTAATACAGTATTTCTGTTTTATTAAATGATAATAATGATCTTTTTTATCAGTGAGAAGTTTACTCTTTTTTAATATCGAGCTTCTCTCAATTCCAAGTAAAGCATTTGAATGAAGGTTGACCAAAATCAGAGAAAAGAATATTTTTAGTCGTGTAAAGGGATAAAGATTAACGTTATTTCAGACCGAATGTCGGACAAAACTTTAATCTCACTACTTTTTGTTCCCGACATGGGGAACGTAACAAAAATATATAGTATATATAAAATAAAAATATATTTTATGGAAGGAAGAAAAAAAAAAAGAAATATATATATTTATAACATAAATTTAAATTATAATTATATTATATTATAAATA
>NW_014569592.1:150229-158811 GCF_001313835.1 Polistes canadensis
GTTGATGACATAACTCATACATATATTATTATTATTATATATATAATTATCGTGTAACTAATAAATTAAATTATTAATTAATATCTATCACGCACATGACATTTATCAAATAGTTCTTATCTGTTTCTTTTTTTTCCCATTCTAGTAAATCTCTGGCGAATAATGTGATACGCGTGATTTGATGCGCATGCGCCATTTCAAAAATCCCCAAGAAAAGAACGCGCGCGCAAATGTTGAGGAAAGCGCGAAGCGCACCGCGCGCGCGCTAACCAGTCGTTTGTTGATCCAACGAGTGTTCAGGTCGACGTGCGACCATTCGTGTGAGTATAGTCTAACAAGAAATAAAGATAGATAGATAGATAGATAGATAGATTAAAAGATAATTAGATAAATAGACAATTAGAAGGATAGAAAAAAAGAAAGAAAGAAAGAAAGAAAGTATCCTCGTCATCAGTAACTGAAATTTTGGAAGCAGCTACAAAAGGAAGGAAGGAAGGAAGGAAAATTGATTGATTCATTCATTATCATTCATCGATTAATTTTTTTCAATGATCAGTACTACCAGTGAATCATAAAAATAGGATTTCGGTGTGTTTGAATGTATGTATAAAATATTGAACTACTTTTAATGTAACGTAAATCATATAATAATCGCGTTAATTAGTAGAGAGAAATATTGTGTGTTTTTTTCTTTTTTTTTTTTTCTTTTACCCCCTCCCTTAGATAGGATTTTTCTATACGTATATATTTTTCGTAGAAAATTTCTTTTCCATTTGTTATCTTATTTATTTATCTTCTTTTCGCATACACGTACACACAGACAGACAGACACGAATATATTCGTTTCACGTTATTAACGTACCCTTTCCTCCTTTCGTCGTTTCGTAGTAAACTCGATCGATAATTTTATTCTCTTTCGATTCGGTCTGACATCATTATTACTCTCGTATTTTCTTTTTACTTTTTTTTCTTTTTTTTTTGTGATTCATCTATCTTCGAATTTGTTACTACATATCATTTTATTTGGTATTATTTATTAATTTACATATTATATATAATATCTTTTTTATTTTAATTATTAACACATTTTTTTTTTTTAATTATTTTTTCTACGTGAAAAGTATAGATTAAATATATATATTATCTTTGGTGAGAGTTAAGCAAATATGATATCATTTTAACCATAGTACCGTTATGAATTTCGTCTCGAAACTCGACCTATCTATCTATCTATCTATCCACGTGTTGCGTTACGTCCTTTTTATTCTCATTCGAATTTATATATCATATAGTATATTATTAAATAGTGTTTATATCGGTGGGGAGGGGGGTGGGGAGGGAAAATATAAAACAGAAGTAAAAACGTTCAATTGTGTGTGATATATTTGTTCCTTTAATATTTTGTATTTATTTATTACAATTACAATTTTTTTTTAACATTTTTCTATCGCATATCGTAATAACCAAATTGATTATATTTTTAAACTTTATCCTGCACACCGTTTCTTTTTTTATATTTTTTTTAATCAAATCAATCGAATTTTCTTAATCGTTCAACGACGTTTATATTCTTCGGAAAATATTTTGTCTACGTGTGGAATATTTTTATCTTTATCAAAAATAAAAAAAGAAATAAAAATTAAGGAAGAAAAAAAACGAAACAAAATGACATTTATTTTTAATTAACATTCGTAAATTTTTTCTTTCTTTTTTCGGTTCGAATACGTATTTTTGATGATACGATATAATATTACGGTATTCGTAGAAATTGGCACATTATTGATTAGATATCTAGTGTATTTTCTTTCTCTCTCTTTCTTTTGTATTTTCTTTTTAAAATTACGTTTTATCGTATCTCGAAGAAGAAGTACTCGTTAGATATTTAAAAAAAAAAAAAAGTAAGTAAGTAAGATAATCTAACCGGTACGTAATCATTTTCATGAATCTACATTTTAATAATCATACTACTTGTACAAAATTTCATTTAAAAATCATCACTTTTAATATTCAATTCGTACAACAATTAGCCGACTGATATTAACGGAAATGAAATATTTTTGTAATATTTTACGAATAGTCCAAATAAAATAGTCGTTCAACGACGACGACGACTACGACGATGACGACGATTTTAACGAGAGAATACGTTACGAGAAAAAAAAAAAAAAGAAAAAAAAATCGATAAGCATTATCGACATGGATAATATAGCGAGCACGTGTTAGCTAGCTAGCTAGCTAGCAATACTAGCTAATATAACAATCGGTTAAACAAATGTCTTATCATCACCGTATATGTAAATTCATAATTTGTAATAATTGATTTTCTGATTTATGGTTGTTTATTCGTTTAAAAAAAACATTGACGAAGGGTCAAGGAAAAAAGAAAGAGAGAGAGAGAAAGGAAATGAATTAGTTGAACAGTTTGTTAATTAACCGGTATAATTAACATAGTATTTCCACGTGTTTTGTTGTGTGTGTGTTTGTAAAAAGTATACGTAAATTTTTCTATCTTTACACCCCCTCTCCCTTATCCCTTTCCATCATTTTTATAATAATATCGTTAATCATATCTTTTCGAGATGATAGAAAAAAAAAAGGAAGATATTTAAGATGATAGATAAATAATCAAAATAGATCAAATTAATACGAGAGAGAAAATACACGTATACATAGAAATAAAAAGAGAGAGTTAGGGAGAGTGTGTGTGTAAGAGAAAGAAAGAAAGAGAAAGAAGGAAAGAAAGATGAATAAAAGAAAGAATGAATAAATTTATGAAACGATGAACACCTTTCGTAATATCTCACGTATGGTCTTATCTTTCTTTAGAAGCTAAGGGCCTTGACGAGCCGATTTCTTCGTAAGTGTATATGCGTTTTGCTTCTACGTGTATATATATATATATATATTTGTGTTAGTATACTCTTTTTTTTTTTTCTATCTACAATACTTATCTCTATCTTTCTTTTTCTCGTTTTTTCTTTCTCTCTTATTCTTCCTTCCTCTATCTCATAATATACATCTAACGTAAGATGACCGTAAGACGTATTTTTACTACAAGTTCTAGGTAGTAGTGTGTAATAGTGTGAACGTTAGTGTCTCTCTCTCTTCTTGCTATGTAAATGACGTAATACTAAACGGGCGTGGATTCGAATAGGACACGAGTCACACACGATTTATATACTGCGTACTAGAGCTTACTACTTTCTTCCTTTTTTTTTTATTTTTATTTTCTTTCTTTCTTTTTTTTATTGACACTTATATATATATATATATATGTGACGTAATATTCGTAATATTTATATATTTAGATATTGCATTAGGTATATATATGTAAGATTATTGAATAAATTAAATCGTTTCCTTATATTCTTAGTTCGTATATTTTCATCAGTAGTTGTTATAAATATATATATATATAGGTATTCTATATATTCATATTCGTGTGTTTATTGTCTGCGTAGAGTTGGTGGGTGAATATTTTTTCTTTTTCTTTTTTTCTTAGGTATAATTAACAATACGTAGAAATAAAAGAGACACTTAACAATGAGACGTTATTAAATATCGTACGATTAAGTTTCTTAGTTTTGTCCTTTTTCTTTTAAATTCGCACACACTTTGTATTATCACGCGTTACGCAAAATTTGTATTTCATTGAAATTAATATTAAAAATGTAAGTTGACATTTTTAATTATAATTGTCAGTCTTGTTCTATCATCTCTCTCTCTCTCTCTCTCTATCTTTCTCTCTCATTCTTTTTCATTCCTCAGTAAATAATTTGTATTTCTTACATTTTTGTTTTTCCTGTATATTTACTCATTCGTTAAAAGATATTACGAAGACGTATGAAACTACTAAACTAAACTAAACTAAATTAAACGAAACGCCGAGAGATATATTCGACCATGAACTAAAAATTACTAACAATAAACACTGATTAAAGGCCATGCGAAAGATGTGGAATTGAGAAGTATAGAAGTAGTTCGTGATTCGGGGATCTATTCCTTCCATTCGATAAACATTTTTAATTTCAATGGGAGAAGAAGAATGTTATATATATATGTATTTCTCTTCTTCATGATTATTCCCTTGTTTTCTTCATTTTTATTTCTTTTTATTTCTCCTTGTATTAAGTCGAGAACGTACAACAAACGCAACCGGTTGATGATTTTGTGACTCGACATGCCGTTGATTATATTTAGATTTCCGCTTGACGTTACTTTTAAGTATTTTAACTTGCAATTAGATGACATTTAATTTGGTTTTTTTCTTATTTTTTTTTTATTTTTTTTTTTCTAATCTAAATTCCAAATATTTTATATCAACAATTTTTTTCTTACAAATTAAATAATCTTAACAATATATAATTAATAAAGATTATCGTGTCAGACACTTATCGTTTTAATTATTTTTCATTTTATTTTTTCTTTTTTTTGGTTTAATTAATTTGTTACACGTTTCCTGGATATTTGCAATTAGATGCGATGTGGAAACAAACCGAGAGACTGATAAGAAAGAAAAAAAATTAAAGAGAGAAAGAGAGAGAGAAAGGAAAGAAAGCATCGTGTGGCATGTTTAAAAGCTTTTAATAATTATAATGAACTTACTTTAACACAATGCTGTGTTTTAAATGCAACGAATGTTCTGTGGTATGTTTTAAGTGCAACGCGAAACTCGTATTATGAAATAACTATTAAAAAAATAATAATGGTTTATCTGTGTTAAAAAGATAACGTTATCTATTGTTTAATTTCTTTTTTTTTTTTTTCTATTTTAAACGAAACATATTTATATATTCGATTATAAATAATTAATAAATATATGTTTACAATACATTGTATATATATATAATATTTGTTAAATGATAGAACGATAAAAAAAAATTGTTTAAAAAAAAGAAAGAGAAAAATGATCAAATAAAATCTCACTCGTAGTCGTTAAATATTGATTTATTGTTAGTGTATCGAACGAACGTAACATTTCATGAACGGTTAACAAGATTAGTAAACAGAATTCCGATTGGTGATAGTAATTTTCCGCGAAAATTCAATTACACGTTCGAATGCCGACGAGACCGGTAATTTCGATAAAATAGACTTTCGTGATCAGGATTGATTGTTAGTTCTATGCATGTATATATATATGTATAAATGTATGTGTATACACACTCGCGATAGTAATTCTATTGATAAAGAATAAAAAAAACTTTTAATCGAATAAAGGAAAGATCGATTATTGATACGAACAAATACGATTTTATTATTAATAATTAAACAATCCCATTGACAATTTATCGAATCATTTAAAATGATTGTTTATTTAAACGAACACAAACAAAAATACCCACGTTTCTACGAGGAAAATACATTATTATTTATATATTTTATTTCTTTTTTTGTTTCTAGTCTGTAAATTCATATAAAACAAAAATATTTAATATATAATATTATTTTTTCTCTGTCAAACTTTTTCACGTTTGTCGAATAAAAGTATTTTTTTTATTTTTTCCTTTGTAAATTCGAGATTTTACAATTCATCCTCTTATTTTATATGAAACACATAATGGATATCGATTTTATTTTGATGAAAAATATTTTCATTGGATTTTTTTTTAGTTATATCGTTAAAATTGTTTACTAATCAAACGAAAAAACATTTTAAAAGTGAAAACGTATGAGGAAACAAAAAATCAAAGATAAAAATAAATCTCGTAAGAGAGAATATTAAAACGTACATGTGTGTGATTCATAAAGGAATAATAATTGTTCGTGGTATTGTCATATTATTACGAAATCATATTGTCGAGATGTTTACAGATGTATACATTATTTTCATTTTGTTTTTTCTTTTTCTTTATTATTTCAATCGATTTTATATGCGATTGTAAAAAAAAAAAAAGAGTCGTGTAAAAAACGAATTTAATCTAAAAAAAAAAAAACAAAGATAAAATAACAATTTGCCTATCAATTTAATTTCAATTAAAGTAACGATAAATCAATCAAATTAATACTCTTTTTGTTTTTTATTTTCATTAAAGTGTATCCTTGAAAGATACATGTAAAATTGCATATATAAGACATTCATACACATACATAAGTATACATATATATACCTACTTAAATACTCACGTTCATTTTTGTGTATTATCCCATGCATTATTTTTAATGTAGATAAAGATAAAACATTTGAAACTTGATAGATCAAAGGATCAATTTTTAAGATAATTAAAAAATTAGATCATATACACATACGCATATGTATAAAACAAACAACAAAGTGAATAAATAAATATAAATAAATATAAATAAATATACCATATATAGTATCACAATATAAATGTTTTATATGTACGTACATGCATGTATGTATACTTCTTTGCATATATATATTTATATGTGTCATGTATGCTGGATGTTTGTAAACGTTAAGAATGAATAGAAAAGAGAGATCGTGTGCGCGTGTTCAAAAAGAATTGCTTTTGCTCATGTCAGATCAATAATAGTAAGGTCCGTTAAGAAAAAGAGCTGAACACACGCGATTGTTCCAAGATTATTATCGTTCGTTCGCGAATATTGATTATTTCTTTTTCTTCATTATCATCATCTTCTTCTTCTTATTCTTTTTTATCATCCTTCACACACGTCGTCCTTTTTTTTTTTTTAATTTTTAATTTCTATACTCTTAATACTTTTGTTTCCTTTTTCTTCTTATTTTTACGAAACAATAATAACGCTTAACGATTTGAATTTAATTTATTATCGTATACGTGATGGATCTTGATGTTGAATTTTATAAATTGAATTTAGGATGCCTCAGGCAACTTTTGTTATTATTTATTTTATAATATTACATTCCTCGTGGTCGGATTATTTCGTTGATTAAATTTGTTTTATTGTATGAACTGTTTATAAGATACGATCTAACGTAAAATAATGATTAAAACAAAGTATCATCGTGTATATTGATTGTAAATAATTTTGAAACAATAAGTAAATCGTGTTAAAAGTAAACAATCGAAAATGGGAATAATATATAGTGATTAATAAAAGTATGAAATATATATATATAGATTTAAAAAAAAAAAAAGAATAAAATAAAAGTGCTAAGGGGGAAAACAATAAATATAAATCGATATTATAGTGTGCTCGTATATAAAATCTTACATAAGAAATAAATAAGCCATTATTTCGAATGATTAAAAAATAAGATCGATATCAAATAGAATTACACAGATCGGTAACGTCTACCTGATGAATCATTAGAAATCTAGAAGTATAATAGATTTTTGTTATTTCATTCTGGTTAAAATGTATAATGAATATAATCTTCGATTAAAGTTATATATATATACGTGTTATGTTGATCACGTGAGTATCATATGTACAATTCATGTAATTCGAAACAATAAGCCAACAGAAAGAAAGAGAGAGAAAAACTATAGCTATTACGTACGTTAATTATCTCACCTATGTATATTATTTTCTATTATTACAGTAATTATTTATACGCGGTATATATAATGGTTAATGATAAAATCGATTTTTTTATTTTCTCATATTGTTTTCTTAACTAATTAACGAAATGTTCTATTTGCACCTCCTGCTCCCCTCCCCCCCTCAGTCCTCACGTATACACGTCATTTTTATAAGACGTATTTTGCAAATTAATATCGCAAGGTGACACTCGTACACATACAAACACACGTAAGTTGCATACTTCAATATGAAATTGAAATTTTATTATTCTTTCGCGATTTACGAGGAAAAAAAAAAACATTTATATTATACGATTTAGATAATAGATAGACAAAACGAAGTTGAATTCGAATAACTTTTATTAATTATTTTGTTCGTAATATATTTATAAATAATGATAAAAGTTGATACGTCACATAATTTGTCTT
Organism: Polistes canadensis; assembly: GCF_001313835.1. NCBI lineage: Eukaryota > Metazoa > Arthropoda > Insecta > Hymenoptera > Vespidae > Polistes > Polistes canadensis. The sequence goes on from NW_014569592.1 coordinate 158,131, forward strand.
TATCGAAATTATAATATATTAACATTTATGATCAACAATTTTGGATTAAGTTATTTGATTATGTGAATATGTGTATTTATAATTAAAATAATATATATTTTAAATAATAATATACACACACACACACACACACATACGTACATATAGTAGATAATTATTTTACGAATATTCGATAATTGTTATATGAATATTTTTATACTTTTTGATGAATTTGTAAATAATCGTACCATTACGTCGAATCAGTTTCATTGATCTGATGAGGGGGAACAAAAAAAAAAAAAGAAAAAAGAAAAAAGGTTGTAAAGGTCGTTTAAACGATACTATAAGTTGCGAAGTCAATTTGAGCTTTCACGTTGTAGGATAGTAGGCGCCTGATAATGCGAAGTCTAGGCTCGATTGGTTCGATCGCAAAGTGCCCAACACTACTACTTATATTACTACTACTACTACTACTACTATTACTTTCCTAACTTTCCTCACGCGTATCAATATTATCGACTTTGTTTGGTGTGCTCTAATTATAATAATAATAATAATGATAATAGTTAACTCCTATTTTTTTTTTTTTTATTTCCCATTCGATAGAAAAAGATAAAAGATGTATAAAAAAATAAAAACAAAAGTATGAGTTTTTAATAAATGATTCATTAAAAATTTACTTTTTGTTACTTTACGATCAAA
>NW_014569592.1:160838-162080 GCF_001313835.1 Polistes canadensis
TAATATTAATCTAATAATAAATAATTATATCTCATTATACGATTGAAAATAAATTATTAAAATAATAATCGCGCGTGTTAAGGATTTTTAAAAATTATATCTTACTCGAGATATTATTTTTTATTAATTACGCGATTATCAATATTTCATTTAACTAATGCTACTGCTGCTGTTGACTTTGTTTTTTTGTTTTTTTATATGCGAATAAAAAATAGATAGGAAGAAATAGAGGGATAAAACATAAAAAAAAAATTGAAACGATTTATCGTTATTATTTATTCGATTATTATTTTTAATTACTCGATAGAAATATTAAAATAAGAGTCGACATATTTTGTAATAACACTTTAATATTCGCGATTATATCGTACATAAGTTCTTTATATATATATATACATATATAATAATAGTTATGATACATCTGTTTTACAGTTGTATAAGATAAATGGGATTAGTCTTTTAATAATACTTTTAAAAATACCAAAGTATATCAAATAAATAATATGTTATTATTTAAAATACAACATACAATTAGTTGTATTAGATAAATGGGATTAGTCTTTTAAAAATACTTTTAAAAATACTAAAGAATATCAAATAAATAATATCTTATTATTTAAAATACAACATACAAATTAATTGTTTTCACAATCTTAAATAAAAATAAATATTAAAGTTAAAAAAAAACGAGTTTCATCGGGATTTGGGGGTGGTGGTGGTGGTGGAGGGGAAACAAATTTGTTGTTGTATTTTGAAACGATAATACCTTTTTTTTCTTTTTACCATAAATAAATAATGATTTTGTTAATTAAAGTACATATCACAATGGACAAAACTCATTGAACAAAAATCATATGATATAAAATATTTATAGAAACAAATCTCTGATTGTTTGATAAAACATCACCTGTTATATGCGAGTGTTTCGCGAATCGGATTATTTTCTTTTCGTATACGATTACAATCAAAGAGATTTCTATGATATTAAAAAATCAGATAAAACAATAATACAATTTTTTATCAACGGTAAGAAGAAGAAGAAGAACGACGATCTATTCTGATGATTCAGGGGTTTATTTTCGAGATAATAATGATTTACGTGGAAAAAAAAAGAATTATTATCGTAATACGTGGTGATGATGTTAACGATTTTTTTATTATCATCATCATCATCATCATTATTATTATTATTATTATTATTATTATTATTATTATTATTATTATTATTATTATTATTATTAA
>NW_014569592.1:164275-166258 GCF_001313835.1 Polistes canadensis
TTATTATTAAAATTATTATTATTAAAATAATTATTCTATCTTTTTCTGTTTTACTTTCAGAGAGTAATAGTACCGTTCGACAATTAAAAAAGAAAAAAGAATAATTATAAATTTCTCGATGCATCATCGATCGAAAACTTGAATTTGGAATCACCATCCTTGCGAGGGAGGGGGAGGAAGGAAGGAAGGAAGGAAGATAAAAAAAGGCAGAGGAAGAATGATGAAGATGCAAAAAGTAGACAAACACACGTTGTTTTGATTATATATAAAGATTAATAATTAAAAGAAAAAAATATCGAGAGGAAGTGTGTATGTGTGTGTGTATGTGTTATGTGATGCATGTTCGTGTGCATGTTTAAACGTACACGTGTAGATTTAATAAATGAAGTGACGTATACTCTTCTGATAGATTTCAAATTCAAGGAAATAAATTGATAAGGAAACGAAGTTTCATAAGTATATATGTATATATATATACATACATATATATATATATAAAAAGAACGAGAGGAAGAAAATAAAGAGATAGGTGAAGGAAGAAAGATAAATAATAAAAAAAAAATAAGAAAGAGAAAAATTATTAGATATGTGTCCTGATAAGGCAAGAGTATTGACTATGAGGTGTGCCGTCAATGAAAAGGTTGCTTACGAGGAAGAAATGGATCCCCTTGCAATAAAACAAATGGAAAAGAAAGAATCAAGGATTAACGGGGTCAAAGAAAATCATATATCTTCTACGAAAAATTTATCATCGAGTGATAGGGTTGAATATGTACCAAGAATCAAATGGTTGGATCTTTCCGCACAAATATTCATTCATGGTGGTTGCCTATATGGTTTCTATCTCATGTTCACTCAAGCCAAACTTTTAACGTCATTGTGGGGTAAGTTAAGTTTAAGTTTTCGTTTTTTTATTTTTATACGGATATTTATTATTATTATTATTGTTTATTTAAAATAATATTATTATCGTGATTATTTATAACCCTTTGAGTGTTATTGTTATTAAACTTTGTCACATGAACAAATTATGTTATATATAAGAGAAACAATAATTTTAATTATTAAATATAATTTATGATTAAATGTGTGTGAGAAATTAGTAATTAAGTATCAGCACTCGAAGGGTTAATAAAAACAAAAAATAAGAAAATTAGAATATCAAATTTTATGAAAGAAATAATTATTAATAAATGGAGAAACATAAAAGAGGGGGGGGGAAGACAAAAAAAAAGAAAATATAATTTAATAAAAAAAGGATACAGGATGCGGGGGGGGGTTGAAAAGTTTCGAGCCAAGCTACAAAACAAATTGTTTCCAATTATTAAAGTTAAAGTTCTAAACGTTTTCAATTCGTCTCCATGTATAATATTATTATTATTAATTTGCTATATGTGTTAGACGATAACTAATATAATAGAGTATAATAATCGATAGACATTATACTAATTGAAATGAGCAGAAATATTGTAATATAAAAATACAAACTGTTAAGTGAAATATAAAGTGAAAAAGATAATAAGTTAAAAAAGCAAAAAAAAAAAAAAGATATGATAAATGTATATTATGTAGATATATAATATATAACGTTGAGATATATATCATGTGCTAGCGATAGCAAATGTTATAGTAAACGAGAAAAAGAGAAAGAGAAAGAGAGAGAGAAAGAGAGAGAGAGAGAGAGAGGTTGTGACAAGAGATAAGAAAAAGTGATAAAATGAATCATAGTGCCCTACAACTACTTCTCCGATTATCTTTTTCGTTGAATTCTGCGAATAAATACAACATTTGAGTTCATCAAATTAATCCTACTTACGTATCACGTGATGATCTTTTATATTAAAAAAAAAAAAAAGAAAAAACATTTACCTCAGTCAGCAAAATTTCTACGCGATAAAACTTACGATTCCTATTTTTTTTTAACGTTAATTATTCGAACGACGAAAAAAAGATACGCTCTTGTTAAAGAAAAAAAAATATATA
>NW_014569592.1:167633-175076 GCF_001313835.1 Polistes canadensis
ATTATATTAATAGTATAATGGGGTTACTATATATAATTAGGTTTTTATTGCACTTACAAAGTTTTTTACAATGTCTTATCATTAATATAATGGGGTTACTATAAATAGTTAATAAATGTTATTAGAGTTTAGAAATGTTCATTTAAACAATAGAATATAATATTATATTAGTATATTTTATTGTGATATAATAACTTTTTTATAACTTGTTTATTTGTTTGTTTGTTAAAATGTAGATTGTACATACCTCTGTTCGCACTTTTGGCAATTGGATTACCAGTTGTCGTACCATATTATTTCTGGTCTGAATCATTGTGGACATCTTTCTGGATAAGTTTTAATTTTCGATTTTGCATAACGCTCAATATAGCTTTCTTCGTTAACAGTGTTGCACATATGTGGGGTCAGAAACCTTACGACAAGTAAGTTAATTATTTTTATAATTTATTTTTCAAATGTATATTATTATATTTAATTTTGTTATATGAAAAAATAATAAACATAAATGAATGATATTAATTTTTAGGAATATCTCGCCTGTAGAAAACATTGCAGTTTCCATAGCAGCACTAGGTGAAGGCTGGCACAATTATCATCACGTTTTTCCATGGGATTACAAAACTGGTGAATTAGGTGATTATTCTTTCAATATAACTACCGGATTCATCGACGCATTCGCTCGCATTGGTTGGGCCTATGATTTAAAATACGTTTCACCGGAAATGGTACGAAGAAGGGCGAACAAATCCGGTGATGGTAGCCATGTATGGGGTTATGGTGATGCCGATATACCTAAAGAAGATCTACAAGAATTACAAACGATGGATTATAAAAAAGTTTTATAAATACATTATTAGTTCCTTTGTTATAATAATAATAATAATAATAATAATAATAATAATAATAATAATAATAATAGTGATGATGATGATGATGATAATCTTAAAATACGTCGACGTTAAAAATTACAACTTAATTAAATCTTGTCGTCGTATTTATTATCCTGCCGTCTCTTTTATATTTTATCTAGAAAAATTAGAATTATTTTAAATTTATATATACATGTATATAATATTGTATGTGTATAAAAATATTACAAAGCCAGAATATAAAAAGAGAATTGCATCGTTAATTATTAAGAGTCTAACTAAAATGTAATTTCGTACAAATAAATACAAGAGTGCAACAATGAGGCCAACAAAAAAAAAATAAAAAATGATGAAAACCTCCAATTTTTACGATAGCTTATTTTCCTCAATAATTTTTACAATCTAATAACTTAATTTGTGGATTTTGGTGAACAAATGTTTACTTACATAATTATTTTCATTTCACTCACACCAATTTATCGTTTTTACCCAATCTTATGTAAATAATATAAAAAATTATACAAAAAATTTGATTTAAATCTGAAATAAGGTTTGTGATATTTAAGGGAAGTATAAAATTTTGTTTGTCAAAATGAATATTTAAATTAATCTTCTATCACAGTTAAAAAATTGACTTTTAATATTTGATAATACACCAATTCACGATTTTGATTTGAAAACTTTTGTTAAAGTAAAAAAGTAATCGATACATTTAATATTATTTATTCAAGTATTTAATAATGTCGACTCATTGTATCGGTATCGAATTAATTATTATGAAAATCAAATTCTAATAGAAATCAACATATATAACGTACAGTGCAATAATTATAATATTTTTCGATAAATAGACGATTTATATTCATTCAGTCGCGGCACCAGCGTAAATAATAAATTGTGGGATCGTTGGGAAATATTTGATATGTCAGATTACAAAGCGATTTTAAAATGAAGGAAGTTACTTACCTGGTATACGATATTTGTTGAACATTAGCACTTCCATTGAATTCATTTCGATTCAGTTTGCCGCAGAACTTACGTTACTTCGGACGATCATCGAAATACGGATTGCAATTTGTTTCAATACATTTGATTTGTCTTCTTTTTTTCTTTATTAAAACAAAAACTAAACGATTAGTTTTATTATCGTGAAATAAAGAAAAAGTTATAATATAAAGTATATATAATATAATATAATATAATATAAAAAATATAGTAAAAATATATAAGTTTTTATTAATATATCTTTCAATTGAAATTATTGTTAATTTAATATATATTTGTTTTTTTTTTTGTTAATATTTCATTGATCAATAACAAGATGTCAGTATCTGAAGAAATAGATGTTTCAAAAATGCATACTATAAATAATGGTTTAGTGCTATGGTTTATTCATCTTCACTTTTTCGGTTTTTATGGACTTTGGCTATTGATTTTCGAAGCGAAATGGATGACAGTGCTATTTGGTATTATTCTTTTTTATATAACATTCTTTTTTAATTACGAAAAATAACTGATGAGATTTATTTTGGTTCAATTATTAAATACAAACAATATAAGAAATATAGAAATAATTATATTAACTAATAATAATAATAATAATGATAGATTAAATTATTCTAATTACTTTTACTATTTTGAAAATTATAATACACACATTTATACAATAATTTAGAAATATTTATTGTCATTAATTATCTTACATATTTGCATTATTTAATTATAGTAACGTAATAAATATTTATATTTGTTTTCACTTATATATGGGGGCATCAACAAAGTAGACATTTAGGTGAATACAATTAGGTGCCTTTCATTCTGTATATATGTAATATTACATACATAATCTAGAAATTAACATTAAGATGTTTTTGTACTAATAGTATAAAGTCAATAGAATTTAAAATCCTTAAAAGTATAGTCATTTATTTAAAAATAATTCTATATATGTGTATGTGAAATAATATTTCTAACAAAATAACGAACATTAATGATTTCAGTTACTTTTCTCATATCGGTTAGTTATATGGGAGTGACCATAGGTGCCCATAGATATTTTGCACACCGAGCATTTGAAGTTGACGATACTCTTAAATATTTGCTCATCCTAGTATATACTCTTGCCGGTGTGGTGAGTTTCACAATAGGAAAAAAAAAATATATATATATATAAAAGTAATTACCAATATTTTCTTTTTTATAGGGTCCCTTGTACGATTGGGTTTTCTATCACAGGTTGCATCACAAATTTTACAAGACTGATAAAGATCCTTATCTAACTCATAAAGGATTTTTATATAGTTATTTTTGGAGTCATTTGTTAGATTCACCTTACAATCAAGAAGAATTAAAACAGGACATAGATATGCGAGACATCGAGAATACATCCATTTGTTCACAAAAAATGTATGAAATGTTTATATATTATTTGTATTATTTTTTGTTTTTCCTCGATATTTCATATGCCGGATGTTTTAAAGATAAAGCAAAATATAATAAAAAAAAAATAAATTAATAAGACAAATTTTTAATCTTAAGAACAAAATATATATATATTTGGGAAAACAAATCACAATTTATTTTTTCGAATGATTAAAATTATTTTACTATTGCGTAAACAATTTTTTTTTTCAAAAAATATCGATTGGTTCTCGAGATAAAAATTTATAACGCATATAATATATATATATACTGAACATCCGGTGTATTTATTATTAAACGATAACTATTATATTATATCGATAATTTTGACGGTGGACTAATAATCAAGAAACTTTTTCTATTGATTTTACGATTACTTTTTTTTTGTCACAATTATTTATATTATAAATTGAATAACTAACACGATGTAGAAAACCTTAATGCTCAAAGCTTTTCAACTCCATAGGAACTCTTTTTATCAGTCCACTGTCGTAATCATCGATACATTTACATAATTGTTGTTAAAAAAAAATAACTTTTTTTTTTTAGATTCTACTGGATTTTGTTCCCAGTAATAACGTTATTCATTCCTATCATCATCCCTATAATATATTGGAACGAGACCATCGTTAATTCTATTTTTATTGTGGGATTTCTACGATTATTTATAATGAGCAACGTATCAAAGATGGTGAACAGCGCCATATTGGTTTGGGGTTTTAAACCGAATGATAGGTTAATGGCCATTTTTTATAATATTCGATTATTTTACATTCTTTTTTTCAATATGCCAAAGAGTCATGGTACCGTTATGATTGATTACGATGGTATACGTAGCAGTTGAATTTAAGTACTCGTTAACCTGTAAATCGTTTCGCTAATTAGAAAGTTCTCCATTTTGTAATATCTCGGATATTACACGTTGAACTTTCGAACATTTTGATTATGATATATCTATCGTTTTTTAACTGTTTTATAATAAAAATTATTATATACAGGATGTATAGTAAAATGTTAAACTCACTGCAGAAATGAGAAAGAAAAGCAAAAATAATTTCAAATGTTTTGATTATCATATATGCTATTTGTTGACCTCGTTTCTAAGTTATATCAGTAATGGTAGTCATTTTTTTATTATTTTTTTTTGTCAATAATATAAATAACTGTTTAACTTCATAGAAAGTGCTTCGTTAAATCAACATTGGTCGAGAAATAATTTCAAAAATTTATTAGACTATCAAGCATGATCTCAATCAATATATTTTAATGACGTATATTTTATTTACTGTAATGAAATATATTTAACATTAATTATAATATAATATTCAAATATATAACTATGTCTTCGAAATATTTTGTTTAATTGAATATTTACAATACCTTCAATTTTGAATTACCATAATTACGATTATATCGAAACATGGTTGGAATGAAATAAATCGATGGAACTGTATACTGTTAGAAGGTAGGCACGTTTTGAATATTTCATTTTACAAGGTAATATCAACAGAATTTTAATCACACATAATTTGTGCATAAAAATAACTAATGTACATTGAGATTATGCTTGTAAGTTTCGTAACTTTGAAATGATATATTTTCTGATTCATATTGACGGAACTTATTTTTCATTTCTACATAATATGAGGAATTTATTCTTAAAAATTTTATCACGTATTTTTTTGATACATTTTATATAAGTAAAATAATAAATCAAATAAAAATATTTATTCGATGTTTCACAGGTTTCCAATTGAAGATAATTCGATGTTCTTCTTGAACAAAAGTTATTGGATGAATTATCATTATCTTTTACCTTGGGATTGGAAAAGTACAGAATTTGGCACATACAATAAAGGTTTGACTATAATAATGATTAAAATTCTTAAGGACATGAATTTTGTGCATTTACCTAAAACCATATCGAGCGAAGATATCAGAGTTGCACTTTTAAAATGTGCTAATAAGGAGGCATCATGGGAAGATAATTTATTTCAATTGAAAGAACAAAGCGATGCTAATGCTATAAAAAAAAGTCTTCGTTATATGCATTAATATGTAAATTAATGTGTATTTTATAATATAATTTATATGCATTACGATTAAATCATATATTAATATTAAAAATATATCACTTTTAATGTTTTTATATTACTGAAATATAGAATTAAAAATGGAGATAATATTATAATAAAAACAACCAAAAATATGAAATAAAATATTGAACAAAATATTCATGTATTACTAACAAAAAAAAAAATAAAAAAAATAATTATTAAATAAACTGTGAATTAGCAATGTTAATGCTTATAAAGTGTTAACTTTTCAAAGATAATGTTATTTAAATACTTTTTTAAATATATAAAGCGTTACGTTCTTTTTTATATTTTCAATAATATTAATCAATGATATTTTTAGACTACGATTATATAAATCAATGGCATTGATAAGGAAGGTTTCTTCTTACTTGTAATACTTTGTATCTATTCTCAAATAAGTAGTCAACGATGTCCTTGTGTTTTCTACTTTATCTGCTTGTTCAACTCTTTCAACAAAATGCAATTTTATTTTAATTCTGTTTAAGAAAAAAAAAAAGGAACATGCACGTTATTTATAGGGAACAAATAAATATAACTTTTATTCAACGCTATATATATAGATTATTATTATTATTTATGAATTGTATCTTTGATACTTTATCACAATTTTGATTAAAAAAACAAAAGAAAAAAAAAACAAACAAATGACGATAATTTATTTAATTTTCTCGATACGTGTGTTATATTATCTCTTACCATTAATTAATATTAGCATTTTTTTTTTTTGGAAAATTTTAATATGACATAAAAATATCGAAATATTTGTATAGAATAATTTAAAGATATCGCGTCAGGGCGATTGGTTATTAACAAAATGTATATTAATATATTTATATTTTTGTTAACATAACGTCATTCCTGAGTAAGAAGTCAGAGTGAGATTGAGAGAGATAGACACGGAGTTTTATAGGAAATGCTTAAAATATTATTAATAATAATAATAATAATAATAATAATAATAATAATAATAATAATAATAATAATAATATAATAATAATCTATGCCCAGAGATAGAAAAAATAAAATATAATGTTGCGCAAATGGGGTTTAGCCCACAGTTTTATTATTATTCATTCTTAATAACTAAAATTAATTAATATATATATATATAGTTGAGGAAGTGTATCAAAATTTCTTAAGAGATCACGGAATTGATCATGCGGTATTATTATAACAAATAGTACAACTACTTTCTTTGTTTTCGACCATAAAATAGTTTTATTCATTCACGTTCTCGCATATCGCCGCCATTTCAACAATTTCGTCAAAAAAATTGTATATATGAATTTATTTTTTTACTTATTTATTTATTTATTTATCTTTTCGTATCAACAGAGTGAGAAAAATCACACAGAGAAGTAAAACGAATCCATTTTTATAGAGTGAACTACTTCTTTTTTTTTTTGTTTTTTTTTTGTTTCTTTTTTTTTTTTTAATTTCAAAATATACGAAACGCGTTTACATATATATATATATTATTCTATTGTATCTTCTTGTTTTAAGCCAATATTTCGAACGTATTAAACACAAAAACACAATATCGTGATGAGTGGCAAAAAAAAAAAAACTTTAATCTTTACGATTACGCATTAAACAAGGAACACAAAAATTAATGATAAATTAATAAAAAAAAAAGTATGCGACTACTTTTTCAAGATAATCCAATGTTGTTTCTTCGTTTTGTTTCAATATTTCAACTTCCCAAATAAAAAATAAGCAAAATTTATTATTAAGAAGAAAAAAAATATAAAATGTTCTCTTTCTTTTTCTTCTTTGTTTTTTTTTTTTTYTTTTCTTTATAAAGACAAATTTGCAATACATCACATTTCGAAAATATTACGAACAAATGATAACGGTTATCTCATCGTTACCGCATTTTATTCGATCATTTTCCGAATACTCATAATAAACAAACTTAACTAAATAAATTATTGATTAATAATATATACACCCACTACACGCGTTTTCTGTGCATAGGACGTCAATAAATTTTAACATTTATTATATACCTTGTTTTTTTTTTTTCTTCTTCATTTTTTTTCTTTTTCTTTTTC
>NW_014569592.1:176216-180116 GCF_001313835.1 Polistes canadensis
ACAATAATAATAATAATAATAATAATAATAATAATAATAATAATAATAATAATAATAATAATAATAAGCAATTCATGCTTATAATGAATTATTTAGTTTTGTATTAAATAAATGTGAGAGGAGGAATATTCTCTCGAAATAAAAAGAAATAAACAAATATACGGAGACGAATAGAGAGAAAGATAGAGAGAGAGATAGAGAGAGATAGAAAAAAAAAAACCCAGTTATTGATCTTTCGTCGAAGAAGCAGTAGTATACGTGAATACGGCGTGCTGTTTTTCTTCTTGCGTTTGATCCTTGTCACCCCAACCCCAAACATCGTGTGTACCATCTCCGCTTTTGAGTACCCGCGATTTAACCATATCATGTGAGACACTTTTTAGGTCATAGGCCCAGCCTATTTTCGCAAAGAAATCAATAAACGCGGTAGTCAGGTTCAGCCTGTAATTACCCAACTCGCTTGTTTTGTAATCCCATGGGAATACGTGATGATAATTGTGCCAACCTTCGCCCATTGCCATTAATGCTACTCCTTTGTTTTCTGACGGATTGATGTATCTAAAAAAGAAAATAAAAAGAATAATAATTTTTTGACAATTACTTAAATCACATTAGTTAAAATCAATTATCATTAATGTTACATCTATGGTAAAGGTTTTTTAAAGCAAGGAGAGATAAACTAAATTTTGCGTGATAGATTAATGATGAAACCTCTTTGCTATTTGTTGACAATTGATATTTTCATCTAATATAATAGTATTTAATACATTCCTATATTGATCACGTCTCAATCACGTGTATATTTGTTTAGCTCTCCTAAATTCGATACGTTTAATAAAGTTAAGAATTGTAACTAACTTGTCGTAAGGTTTATTTCCGAAAAGATGAGCAGCAGAGTTAACCAGCCACGTCATGTTTAAAGTAAAGACGTAACGAAATACAACAGGAATGAAATAAGAATTGAGGAAAGATTCGTTCCACAAGTACATCGGTATTAAACTTGGCAGGATAAAACACAACGTAGGCATCAATATGAAGTAATATCTGAAACATTAAAATTTATTTTTATAATAACCGTATTCGCGTTTATTAAATGTATATTATCGTATATTTCTATAGAAAAGTATGTTAAAAAATAATATAATATTGGTGTATATATATATACGTACTTCTTTTGAAATGCAACGATGGGATCGCTTTTAAGATCGCTCAAATCAATTCCTTGACCTTTTTTCTTAACGTCCGGATGTTTCCTGAGGAGTAACCAACCGATATGAGAAAAGAAGAAACCTCTTTTCGCGTTATGTGGATCTGCATCAGTTTCACTGAATTTATGGTGAACTCTGTGGTCTCTTGCCCAATCGATAGCCGCATCCTAATAGAAACAAACAAAAACAAAGATTAATTTTTTTAAAATCATTTTTATCGATCGTTTTGATACGTTAAATACGATTGAAAGATATCATTTTATTTGTTGTTGTTTTAAATATATTTCTCTATATGATATCGTCGTAGACAGGTGATAGCAGACGAAAGATATGAAATACGTGTTTAAATAAATCTCATGTTATTACATGTATTAATTAATTATTTATTTATTTGCGATAATAGGATATCTTAGGGGGATTATTTCGCGATGATAAGTATATATAATTTGTAACAAATATTAATCTGTTTGTGTGTGTTTTTTTAAATAATAATTTATCAAAGAATATTAAAAAAAAAAAAAAAAAAAAAAAAAAAAAAAAAAAAAAAAAAAAAAAAAAAAAAAAATATTTCTCTGTAACTTACTTGGAAGGCTATAGTGTTGAATATTATAAGAATTAATCGGAGTTGCCACGTTGCTTTATATGATCTGTGTGCCCATAATCTGTGAGCTCCTGCTGTAATACCAATTCCAGAACATACGTAGAGTAGAATTGCTGAAAAAACAAATATATGTTCGTAAATGCATATATATATATATATATGTATATATACTACTATTGTGAAATTTTATAACATGTTGAATTATTTTTGCTTAATCGTAAAAAACATTCTTATAAAAGAGAGAGAGAGAGAGACAAGTGATTATTTTTTAAAATTATAATATATTCATTTTGATTACGTACACTATATCGGGATTTTTAATCGATTAAAAAAAAAAAAACCTTAGCTAACAAAAAATGAGAATAATTATTAATAAATAATTAAATATATTAATCACAATTCAACGCGGTCGTTAGAATCATCATATGCACATCAAATGGGATAAATAATTATTATTAATAAATAAAAATAAATCGGGGGTAAAAATAATAACTGTGATATAAAAATAATATACGAGAATTTTTAACGTATATATTATAATGGATAATAAAATTTTTGTAAAAAAAAGTAATTATTGTTAATTATTAAAATTTGCGTATACTTACCAAAAAGCGTGGTCAACAATTTGGCGGATGTGAATATGAGATAGAAACCATAAAGAGCACCAATGTGAAGACCGGCAAATATTGTGACATTTCTCCAAACTATACGTCTCTTATATTTTTCTTTTTCCTTGGGCAAATCAACCACTGGCTGATCGTCCAATTTTTCTCCTTCGAATAAAACCCCAGTTGTTGGGCTGCTCGTAATATTAGGCGCCATAATTCGATTATTTATTCCTAATTTTATGAAACAAACAAATGATTTATATATTTCAATAAATTATATTTTGTGTATAAGATTGTCGAGAAAATAAAAACAAAAACAAATTCAAGTTAATTTAATATAAAGAGAATTATTAATTAATTAATTAATTATATACAATAATTATAAGTTTAGAAAAAATTTGTTATTCATTCATCGAGTGTGTGTGTGTATTCGACAATCATTAAAAAAATAAAATCTCATGCGAATTTTATTTTCGTATACGATTTATTATCCCTGTTCAAATTTTATTATATGTATTATTAATACATAACTGCGACGCGATGTTTTACAAAAAAATTAATTATATATTTTAGTTAAAAAAATTGTTACGCATGCAAATGCATATATGCATATATACAATATTTCAAAGAATATTTTTACCAATTAGTCAATATTTCCAATTTTTTTTCTAAATTTAAGTAAAAGTTAAAATAATTTAAGATAATTATTGTAAAGATTACACAAAATTCTTAAATATAATAATTAGTTACAAAGTATTCAAGAAAAGTATATCTTAAATACATATTATGTTAATATGCAAGAAGAAGCATTTACGCGTATCACGTGTCTCTACACTTTTCGTTCAAAAACGTGTCATTAAGTTATTCTTTTACACGTTTGCCTGTTGCATTCGTAGGAAAAAATGAAATAAAAATGACACGAAAAAAGAAAAAGTGAGAAAGATAGAAAGCTTCAAATTTTATTAATTCCCCCTTTCCACACCCCCTCCCAAAAAAAATCAAAAAGAAGCTTACCACAAACAATACAATATTTTGAAAAATTTGAATGGTTGGAGAGGAGGGGGTGGGGACCTGAAAGGGGTAATTTCTTCAATGATATTTTTATTGAAAGTTGTGCTAATATTTTTTTGAACAATTATTCACGACAGGTTCCTATCACTTTCGATTCGTCATTACTTTTTTTTTGTTTTATCGAAAATTGATGGAAATTAAGTATACACCACGAAATTCAATTAATATAATCGTAAATTATAATTAATTTTAAAAGGATTTAATTAGACATGAAATAAATCGTTTGAAAATATTAATGGGATGGTGAAGGGGGGAGAAGGGGGAGTAAGGGAAGAAAAGTATGGATAGAAAATTGAAGAATGTTACGACGTTGATCGTAATTGTTGATAATTGACACACATCGGAGACAACAAATTTGATTAACATCAAAGAAAAAAAACACACACACATAGACACACACACACACACACAC
>NW_014569592.1:180831-182538 GCF_001313835.1 Polistes canadensis
ATAGAAATGACTTTTATTTATAGAAATGTTATATAACTCCACCTTATCGCAGCAAGTTTGAACATTTTTGTAGTTTATAATTTATTATATCTATTTAAAAGTTTTATTATATGTCAGTTTTTTTGTTGAAAAGAAAAATATGTACAATAAAATAATAAATAATCATTATATTTTTATATTCTGAATAATATATAATATTCATCGTTATCGATGACCTCTTCCTCCTCCTCCTCCTTTTTTTCTCGAGATCGTGATGATAATTTATAGATTCTTTATTTTTATTTTTTATACAGTAATTAACTTTTAGGATCGAGATTATCAAAAAAGAAAGAAGAAAAAAAAAAAGTTCAAAGTATCTCTCGCGACAAAACTGCTTTTTTTCTTTTCTTTTTATTATTAAACGTTAAAATAAATTTCATTTATTTAAAATATATAGTAAATTTATAAATATTAATATTTATCGAAAGTTTAAGTTTTTGTATTACGATGAGATCATCATTATTACGTGAAAATAATTAATAATTTTTTTTCTTTTTTTTTTTTTATTTCTTTTTATTATTCAAAAGAATTGTTTAATCACACACTTTCGACAAGTTTAATGAAATTTAAAACAATCCAATAGGAATTGAATAAGTTGAATTTTAAGATTATATTCCAAATTTTTAAAAACGATTTCTTTTCATTTATTTCCAACTGAATCGAAGGGGGATGATGATGTTATTCATTAAAATTCTTTTGAAAAATCAAATAACGCGACTACCCTTTCAATGTACAGGGTGATCCGTAATTTACGATATCAACTATTATCGTTGAAAATAATTAAATAAAAATCGAGGACAAATGAAAAATTGCGTGGGATGATGGTACACCCACGTTTTTTAAAAGATAAAAACATGTTATTTATAAAAATTATTCAGTATAATATTATATCGCCTACTTAAATAATTATTGATTTTACTACGTGGAACCTCGACTACATTTATTATTTTTCAACAGAATATAATTAATTATTACCAATGCTTTACCGCTAATAGAATTGGCAAATAAGGCACGCAACAAGGCTAACGATGCAATGAATATACAAATAGTCAAAATGAAACCTAATAAACTTGTGTGAGAGAAAGAGAGAGAAAATCATCATTTCAAAATCATAATCATTGTATTCATAGTATCTATAGGTTTATTCTATTATAATAAGAAACATGAGATAGTTAATATTATAATAGCATAAACATAACTTGACATTCCAGTATATCCTATTTAAAAATAGATATAGAAATATTCTTATAAAGAAACAATGTTATTCGTTAATTAATGTCATGGGGTTGGATACTTTTTCATTGATATAATTTATTTGAAAACCGTAATAATCATTTAACAAGATTTATACTCTTATATATTCTTTAGATTATTTATTTTATTTAAATATATGATTTCGGTGACTGCTCCCCCTCCCCACCCCTCCCTCTTCCTACTCCCACCCCCATTTGTATTATAAAATTTCGGACCACCCTGTAAGTATGGTGTGTATGGTGATATCTCGTCAGAATAATAATAACGAGACGTCTAGGCGCAGACTCGACGTCATTGAATAGTCTTCTCACCCTTCTCAACCCTTTTTTTTCCAGAGGGTGAACCTAACCAGTGTCACTTTCGAAAGTTCTCTTGGACGATCAGCTGACTCTCTTTCTCTCTCTCTCTCTCTCT
>NW_014569592.1:185768-189375 GCF_001313835.1 Polistes canadensis
AGGACTCGTCGTATAATTTTATTGCTTACTCTTTAAATGTTTCATGATATTATTATGATTATTTCAAATTAAAACGTTTCGAAGAGTTGGGAGCTAAAAAAAAAAAAAAAAAAAAAAAAAATAAAAAAACGCGTTATATATCAAAATTCAATTACATTTCTTTTTAATATATTTTGTTCCTATTACGAAATGTGTTAATTCTTTTCGTTCTCTTTATTTTGTTGTTTAACTTACAATTAGGATTCTTTATTTAATATTCGGTGCACGTATCACACGCGATACACGTGTGTCGTTGTTGCACATATATACGTGGTGGTTGGTTATCTGTAGGTTACAAAGTGATGCAACATTAGCAAATAACTTGTATAAGGAATATAACATTATTCTAGGAAGATCATCATCACGCCATACTTTATTATCCGCGCGTATATTTTTCGTTCGTATGATCAATCATGATAATGATATTTCTTTTCCTTTTTTTTTTCTTGACAAAAATTTAAACTTTGAGTTTTAAAGATTTGTATAACCCCCTGTTGAAAGAGTTTGTAAATAATGAATATACATATATATATATATATGTTATTCAACTAATTAACAATGTACACTTTTGATTTTTATTAATATATGCATTTGCGTAGAATGGAAATATTATTAAAAACGCGCGTCATCAATACATTTGAATAGAATTTTCAAACAAACCAACCAACCACCACCATCCACCCATCCGGCGGACGAATGACAAATCATTTTTCATCGTCATTATTGTCTATAATGCAATAAACATAGAAAAAATCTAAAGAAAGAGAGAAAGAGAATAGTCATGGATTTAATCGATACGATGAACGTATCCTCGTAAATCCACCAGCCAACCAGCCAACCAGCCACATATGCGCGGGCGCGCGCGCGCGCACGAGTCACGTTACCACGTGAATATCGCGTGGATGTGAGCACGCACACACACACACACATACATGCATCACGCGTTCATGATAATAAATCGTGACTAAAAAACTCGTTTAATCCTTTACATTATACTGATTGTTTACGTATAATCTTTTTTATATGTTATAAATAAGATATGATATGTATATTAATGATGCATGTAAAAATATAAGACATATTTTATATTGTAATACAATATTAATACATTACATATATATTCTTGTAACCAAGTGTATATATAATAAGATATAATATAATAATGTATTACAAAAATATAATATATTATATACATATGTGTGTAATCTTATTTGACCAAACACTTATTAATTACAATTATTTACAAGTTATATTATATTTAATTTTAATTATGAATATTAATGAAGAGTTAGTGAGAAAAAAAAAAATTAATATCCGGAATAATTACCAGAGGTCAAATCTTGGACTGTTGAATACCTTGACTTTTATGTATTTTATAAACGACATTGATGATAAGATAAAACATGAATTATTTCATTTTCAGATGAAAACGAATAAAAAATAATAATATTTTTTTTTGTATTTTGTTTTGTGTTTTGTTAATGTTACAACGATGTATCTTTTAAATCAACTATACGCACGGAGTACATGCTTTTTCTTGGATTGTCTTGTCATTGAAAATTGAATTTTATGACATTAAGTAGATAACGAAAGTTATATTAGAATGTTGATAAAAGTATATTTGTATTGGTACTCTAACCAACAATAAATTATTTATGCGTAATAAGTTGAAATGATTAATAACATTGTAGTATTATGTCATTAAGAATAGAATTATGTGATTTTAGTATTCGTAATAAATTAGTATGTTTGCTGTTTCCCTTTTTTTTTTTCTTTTTTTTTTTATGACTTTTACGATACTGCTCCAACTAATGAAAAACCTTTTGTCGGGGAACTGACAAAACTTTACGAAGGACATCACACATTACGAGGAAAACATTTCCGATCGATAAATAACACGCGGAAAAAAAAACCTTTTTATTTTAGTTTTGTATTTCACACTTTCTTCATTTGTACGATTACAAGAGGAACAATAACAATAACAACAAAATAAATAGAAAAAAAGAACAAAATTAAATAAATATAAATAGTAAAATAAAATCAATCTCTTAAAATCAATATTTGGTTTAATATTTTGTCTTGATCAACTGTTATCTCTCGGCAGAATTATTTTAATAAATTTATTTCAAACATAATAAATATGAAATAATATAAAATAATTAACCTAACGTAATTTTTCCCTTTATTCTCTGTTCTCTATTAAAATACAATAATGTTATATATTTTCTCTTCTACGGTTACCCCGGAAGTTATTTGCAAATAACTTTCCCCACTGAGACGGCATTAGAAATTATTACAACGTTTTAAAGCGTTATGTAAATATTATTTTATTTATATATAATATATAAATATAACACGCGTTATAACGCATTTTATTTATATAAATAGCAATGAATCTTTATTTTTGTTCAATAACGTTGACATAAAATGCCTGACACTTAACACTTGTTAACAATAAGTAATACTATGATATTTCTTTCTATTTTTTTTTTTTTATCTACATGCATAAATATAGATTAAGCATATCTTTCGAAAGGACAAAATTCTGTTTTTTTTTATTAATTAAAATTTGAAGGAATACCTAAAGATTTACGCACGTAATTCATCAAACGTGCAATAAAAATATTTTGTATAAAAAATAAAAATATGAAAAAAATATATAAAACGTATAAAACATTGGAATTAATTTTATGCTAGTACGAACACGGTATACATGTTAAAATTCTATAAGTTAAACTTCGTTAAATATGAACGATCATTTTAAAAGAAGTACAAATGTTACCGGTGACAGAAAAATAGGCCTAAAAATTTTGTTCTTTAATCTATCGCTTAAAATATAAAAGCGTATTATACAATCATTCCTTGCCAATTATTATTATTATTATTATACTCGTAGATCTATTTGAAAGTGGGTTATAAAATGAAAGTAGGATGAACTTTGAAATTCATTACTAAAGAGGGGGAGGAAAAAAAAGCAAGTGAAAAAAATTAATAAATACGCAATAATCTTTCGAATTTTTTGGTTTATATTCTAAAAGTACACATATTTTTTTTTTTTTTTATCTAATTATGAATAAAGAATCAAGGACAAAAAGAACCAAAAAAATAACGCAATTCCTTTTCGAAATAATAATTTATCTTGATGAATTTTAAGATACTGAGCATATAATAATATAATATATATATATCAGTCCCATTTTTCTACATTTTTTAGAACCCTTAATGTACTTAATGAAAAAGCGAATGCAACCGGAAAATGAATAACATTTATGGAAATTTTAAATAATTAATTAAATCAAACGACAAAAAAAGAAATTATGCACATAAATACGAAATGACAAAAGTTAAACCGTATTATCATGACTACCACAATTGAAAATATATTCAATCATTTTAATCTTATTGATATGTACGATGATTTTAATATAAATGCACATAGCAACAATAATTATTCGATATAAGCATGCGGTTAGTGCACTTATTCGTGCGGAAATGTATTAGTAGATAGCATTAACCTTCTTTATACTTTCTGTAACGTGATAATAAAAAAATAAATATTTAAATATTT
>NW_014569592.1:189581-194461 GCF_001313835.1 Polistes canadensis
AATAGAATATTTTATTTTCAAAAAAATGTAAAAAAATAAAATAGTTATTTACTATTTAAGAATTGAAATAGTATCTTGCCAGAGTTTGATTTTACAGAATTTACATTTTCGTATAAGTGAATTGTAAATGTTTAGAATAATTAAATAAGTATGCGTTTAATTTTATTATAATCACGATGAATCAAAAGATAATGAATATACCTATTTTAACTATGCAATGTCAAAGCTAATATATTCCATATTTTATGAACGTTAAGCATATAAATAAATGTTATTTTAAAACAATTTTACAATAATTATAATTTTAGATTGTTAGTTTTCAAAGATTCATTATGTAAAGAATATACTATTAGTTGGATATTTTAATATATAATAAATACAAAAAAAGAACATATTTATATATTTTATATACATTTGTTTTATTATTCTATTTCCACACATAATGTATTTCTATTGTTTTATTTTTTTAAATTTGATTTATCGAAGGAAATGGAATTTATTATTAGGACATTATATACCGATCATCGATTGGTTACTATTTTTACTATTGTATTGTGAAAATGTCAAGAAGTTAATCAGTTGCAAAAACAAACCCGATTGAATTCGCATTAATTATGAAAAAACGCATGTTTTCTTATCCGAAGAACTTGATAACTTTTATAATGAAACTTGAATATATATATGTCTTTTCACCCTCCCTTTTTATGGGAGTCCTTTCGAGCCCCTTTTCTACGAAACACCTTACACCAATCCAATATTATCAACAAAAAAATATATCAGTTTTTAATCTAAATATATCAGTGTTTTTTTTATGATACCAGATAGAACGTAAGGAACCAAACATAATAGAAAACAATAAATAGTGGATTAAACGATCCCATAGGGCCCTGAAATAGTAAAAGGCCCCAAAGTTCGTAAAATATCTTTTCATATTAGATTCCGAGGAAAATTACGTCTTTTTTTTTTTTTTTTTAAATGTTTACTTAAATTTCTGATATAAACACACATTTTAATTGGTACATTTTAAAATCAACTTACTTCAATTGATTTACCTTATTGGTTATTGATATTAAAAAGGAAAACAAAAAATACAAAATACTCCAATTACATAGATTGTATTATGAATAATAACAAAAAAAAAAAAGAAATACGTCAAAACATCCAATTGACGCACAGATGATATATACGTTTACGTTATTATATTAATACATACATATATATATATATGAATATAATAATATATACACATGGCTTGTCGGCCACCATATAACTTGGCCATGTAACCTCTATGAACATAATCGCTATTTGTGTTCTGACCATTATATTACAATAGGAACAAGAAGACTGAAATATATGTATATGTGTATGTACGATGTATGCGCGCGCGCGTCTCCTGGTGTGTTAGTTAATATAATACATATATATATATATATATACATATTCTAAGCGATTAATATACGCGCCGGTATTGCACGTTTGTCCTTCAATCGTGTTTCTAGTTTGCCCGGTTTTTTTTGTCTGTTATTTTTTTTTGCTTTTTTTTTTTTTTTTTTTTACTATAACGTACTTATTAGAAGAGTATTTCTCCTTGGTTTAACCAGCCCTCCCCCCTTTCTCCCCTTGCCCCTGCCCGTCACCTTATAACTGTCCTCTGTCTCTCTCTCTTTCTCTTTTTCTTCCCCTTTTTTCGTCCCATCACATCCTCGATTTCATCGGCAGGTTAAACGACCGAACCCCATCGATAATAATTGCCAGGATTGGCAAGCATCAGAATAAAGGGAGAAGGGGAGGGGGGAAGAGACAAAGAGAGGAAGTGCAGATTGATCGCGAAATTTAACGATAAGCGTGAGAGGGTAGAGGGTAGTGGGTAGAGGAAGGGGGGGTGGGTGGGTGGGTAGATAGATAGGTAGGTAGGTTAGGGAATCTGTTAGTATGATTTCAATATTTTATTCATTTTCTTTCTCTAGAAATAGCAGTAGCCAAAAAAAACAACTGGCCACCTTTTTTCGGACCACGTTGAAATTTCAACCGGCAAAATGTTATCGAATTGATTATAATCAAAATAGAAAGAGATAGAGACAGATTGTTAACAGAAGACGATGTAGATATTATGTCGAAAAAGGATGCGAATTTGGAAGGACGAAAGTAATGATGGGATGATACGTGACAATATTCATGGTGTGAATAAATCTATTCGCGTAATGTAAGAATAAGAAGAATAAGAAGAAGAAGAAGAAACATTTATGTGTAAGAATAAAAATATAATACTACAGAGAGAGAGATAGTTCGGATTTGATTGATTTGAAATAGACTCACCTGGTGGGTTCCTTTCTGCCTTATAGTCCGCCTTCCGGTAACCGTAAACGGTGTATGAATTTAATTTATTCTTTTTCTTTTTTCTTGGGAGTTTTTGTTGTTGTTGTTGGTTGTAATCAACGAGCCGCGATTTGTCTTTCCTGTTATTCTTTTTCTCTCTCTCTCTCTTTCAGGAAGAAGTCACGCACGAAGAGGAAAAGTTCATACGTGTTGGTGGTGGTGGTGGGTTTTTGCTTGTTTGTTGTTTCGTCTGAGATAGGTTTCTTTTCTCCGTCCTCTTCAAGTTTTACTCGATAAGTGTAAAGTTTAAGGAGTTAGTAATAGTCGACGACAATGATGTCCTGTTGTACAGGTTCTCTGTCGAATTTTTGTCTTTCTCCTTTCTATCTCTCGTTCTAGCTCTCACTTATTCGGTCTCGTTCGACGTCAATCTATGCAAAGATACGATGCAACAACGCCGTAGAAACTGAGATGCTGTCTACACGCGGCAACGGTTAAATATAACTCGTTGACCGGTGTGGCGCTGCGATCGCCGCGCGCAACTCCATCTCGTGATATTTGTAAAAAATAAAAAATAAAAAAGAACTTTGTATAATTAATTTTTTCTTTTTTTTCTAATTTAAATTAACAATCTATGTATATATGTTTAATTAAGTGTTTAAACGTTTTAATTAAGTTTAAGTTAATAATAAGTAATCAACAAAATTAACAATACACACATAAATATTTCTTTTTAAATTAACACGATAAATTGAAAAAATACAAGACAAATTTGTATATTACAATTGTTGGCAAAACTTTTTTATCCGACTAAGAGAAAAAAAGTTACATTTTTCGCAAACAAAAATTGAAAAGAAAAAAAGAAAATATAAAAAACACGACGTATTGTTAAACAATGGAAAGAATGCAAATGAAGACATTTGAATACAATTCTTAGAATATATGCTTTATTTAATTAAGAATACACTTATTGTTAGAGAATTAAGTTTTCCAGAAAATCATATTTTTTGTTTATTTTTTTTTTTATATAAGCAAATGAACATAAGTACATAAGTACTAGTTGTTATCCGTGTAGATAATACATATAAGAAAAAGAACTTACTCAATTTTATTTTGGTCGATTGAATAAATGTCTTACGATTTTCTTACATAATAAGATATAGCATTTTGAAGATAACAAGAGCAAAGCACGTTCGTTATGCATGTTAACTACTTTGATTATGGTATTTTTTTTTCATATACGTACTATTGTATTTAATAATATATAACATATTTTACTGTGTCAAATATTATAATCAATTAATTTCTTAGATAAATTTTCTTAAATCCGCGTGTACAAGTAAATCTGTGTGTGTTGAATGAAACAAGTTTGATGTTTTGTTTAAATGAAACAAGTTTCACAGTCGGAAAGGTAGAACGTCCAATTTTGTTTCGTCCGTTTCCTCGGTGTTTTTTGTTTTAATAGTATTATCAGTTGATACCTTAAGTTTATCGATCGGTATTATAGATTTTTTTTGAGATATACCAATAAACGATACCCAAGAAACCTTTTTTGACATGCCATTGGCAGATCGTTTACGTACGGATGATGAACGTGTTGCAGATGAACGACCCTTTACAATTGTTGATGATGTTTCGTTAGATTTCTTCCTTATTGTTGTAACATTATCGCTATTTTTTTGCGCTAAATTAGAATAATCGATTAGGTAAGAAGCCGCGATGACTGGTTTATTCGAATGATCGTTAATAGTATAGGGTTGATAGGAATGGTCATTATGATGGTGACCTTGATAACGAAGATGATGACGATTAGAATGATCATTAGGATTATGAGAAGGAGAAGGAGGATGATCAAGTTGATGATTATGATGATGATGATGATGACGATGAGGATAATGAAAATGTATATGAGGCATATGAGGAATAAAATGATGTTCACGAAATCCGCGAACAATGCTCTCTTGCATTTGTTTCCTCTTATTCCAAATTCTTTCGAATATACCAATTGAAACAGCTGTTATTAATCCAACAATTAATATTAAAAAAGCTGAGTATACATCGGCAAGTCTTGCACTGTTAAAAGTAGTCGGTGCTTTGCACGTTGGCATTTCCGGTAACATTCTTTCAGCTATTCTACGAAGTACACCGTGTTCTTGTATACGTAGAATACTGCAAATATATAATTAAACATGTAATATTAATGATTTATATTTTTACTTAATGTTCTATTTCAATGGAAACATCGATCAAGTTACCTCAAATTGATTATTTTTTTATAAGGACAAGTATTGGCCATTGGTAAAGCGACAAGGGTAAACGTCTGAGGTAAAGGAAGTTCCTTAAGCGTACATCTTTCTTGAATAAATGTTGTACGCAAAGCACGACGTGCTAAAGTTGCGCTAACAAAAAATCCATAACGTTCCTGTGAGGCTTTCATAAGACCAGTTGTCGCACCCAAACGAGATTCACGACTGTTGAATGCTTTTATGTATAGTTGACGAAGATTACTGTCGTTAACGTTCTAAGAGAATATTATAATAACACAGTATATATATATATATATA
>NW_014569592.1:195511-197242 GCF_001313835.1 Polistes canadensis
TATATATATTAGATTTAAAATGAAAACAAATTATGATTGTGGAAGGTAGAATGAAAAAAAACAAATTACGCAAGAAGATTAAATTTTCTATATATTATCTTTTTGGTTTACCTAGCATTTAACTCTTGAGTTACAGAATTAGCAAAATCAAGAAGAGGTGCTATATCATTGACCTCAAACTCGTTGGTAATGTCCGTTTGACCATCATTGGTACCATTTAATACGCCAAATATTATTGGCCAACCTTTGAAATCCTTTCTCAATTTAACGCTCATTGGATTTTTTAATAAAACTATACCCGGACACCAAGAGCCAAGGGAATAAACAACGAGACTTGAATTGTCGTTGTTACGAATTTTGTAAACGTGTAAAAAATGATAACACATCGTTCGATTTTCTCGAGTAATGTAATCCAGGTTCATCATTCTATCGGGATTTTGTCGTTCTGTTAAATTCTGAAAATTGACTGGTTGACCATAACGTCGAAGACTCGAACAGGTTCTGTTCAAATCAAAACATTTATATTGTAATACTTTATATTTTATTTTGTATTTATTCGTAAACAATTATCATAAGAGAAAAGGGATTCATTTTGTATTATTATTAAATATTCATTATTTGATACTATAAATAATTATTTTTGAACGATCATATGTTAAAAAAAGTTCAGAATAAAAAATGGTTTAGGATTGGTTTAAGGGTAGGAGAGTAAGAAGGGGATAATAGGAATTATTCCAATGGGAATAATTTATCTATGTATGCTTGACTCGTAAAAAAAGACATCAAAGCAATTAACCTTGACTCCTTTTAATGGCCATAGCAAATTTAGAATTTCTAACCTGTTTCGATACTTCAATGTCAATTCCCTCATAACATCCTGTGAATGTAAAGAAGTTGCAACTACGACATCACTGTCGATACCTATATTGAGATCCTTCAAAACACCATCGATGGTGGTATCTGTGTTTCTAGCCGTAATCATGAACCAAGAAACGTAATAGTTGAATAATAATTTTTGCGATGCCTATAAAATAAGTTTGACAATAAATTATGATAGAATATATAGTTTCGATTTGATTTAATATTTTGCTATTTATTAAATTAATATTTTTAATCAATTAGATGTGTGAAATTTACGTGCATAATCCTTACGGAAAAATGATAATAAATATTTTACGGAAAAAAGTAATTATCATGGTTTTTTTTTTAATTTAATCAGTTAATTATTAAAAGTTTCATATTTAAATTATGTCAGTAAAAATGAAACGATGATATAAATATATCTATTAAAAATGTTCATATAGATTTTAATCATTTTAGTTATAGAAATTAATAAATAATATTATTGAAAAAATACTGATCAAATATAAATGTAATTATTGTTTCAATATATGTACCATTTGTAATACGTTATTCGGGGAAGTAAAGTTGAATCCATCCAAAAGTACTATAGAACCAATTCGATGTCGTCTTATGGTAAGTGCTACCGGTATATTTGGATTTGTTGCTGATTGAATGGACACGCTTATTCCACTTTCAGCAAGGCATGCCATTAAAGGTCGAGCATATCTCATGACGCAATCTGCATTCGTATATTTATATCGAGATTAATTTTGATATTGTTGTTAAATATTGTCATACGTATAAATAAATATATATATATATATATCTCTTTCTATTTTAAGAGAGAATGAATTTATAATAAAAAAAAAAAATAAAAATGAAAAATAA